>NW_008613054.1:0-12166 GCF_000691845.1 Merops nubicus | reverse complement strand
TCCAGCAGACACCTGGGAAGTTGAAGTCCTTCATGAAAACAAAGGGCAGCGATGGTGCAACCTCTCCCAACTGTGAATAGAATATTCTATGCACCTCTTCAACCTGGTTGGGTGGCCTATAACAGACTCCCACCACAATATCAGCAACATCTTGACTTGACTTCCAGCAAACATTGCTCAGATATACTTTGAGTGATGCTGTGACGACAACCTGTGCCACTAGCTGTTTGTAACGGGATGAAAAATCAGTGTGCCAGCTGCAGAGCCTGTAAGTGCATCATACGCAGTGCATACAGACTTGGGAAAAGCAGGGAACAGGGTATCGTTCTTGGGTTAATTGCAAGCTTTCTGGCAGATCAAAAAACATTATCTGGGGCATTTGCCTCTCCGTCATGGGTCAAAGTGCAATGCATATAGAAAGATAAGACTACAAAGGAAGACTCTGTTGGTGTGGTATTTCAGTATAAGGATCACAAAATTTGACACTGGATTTTTTAATGCTATCTTCAATGTCTTAATAGAATTTCTGAATGCCACCTGTCTCACATATCCCTATAACTGTCTGCAATACTGGCAGGAAGGCATCAGGCAAAAAGTGTAAAATAGACAAAAATGCTGCTTTTTGAGTTTATATGACAACTGAGTTGCCTTTTTTTTTTATTTTGAGAACATATCTCACTTTACCCAAAGTAAAACAAGCTATCTGTTCAAAAACAATCAAAAGATGATAAAAAGATAACTTCAGGTTTTCTATCTCCATTGTAATATTTTTCATTGTCTGCTTTTTGTTTCATTGAGAGCACTTTTTCTTTGAAAATTTGCTGTTGTACCAAGGGGCATTGTAATAATGCATCATGTCCCTGAAGTGGCTGCAATCTCAGTAGAGATTAAGCAGTCCCTGAATGAGGCACATTACTTTCAGTCACAGGAAAGAAAAAAAAAAAAAAAGAACAGGCAATGCTAGTATTGCTTGTGCTTTGATGCAGGCCTATCCTGAGTGATATTCTTTTGCTGCTTTAAAGTAGTTCTCTAGAAATGTGTACCAAGAAAAAGCTTTCTTTTGTTTTGTACATGCTCGTTCTTGATCTAGAATGAATCACTGGTGCTGATATTTCATGTCTCAGTCATCTGAGGGATTCATCTTTGTCATGCAGAAGAAAACATAGAACCCTTCCAGGAAATTGGAAGAAAAAATACATTCAATTTTAAAATAATTGGGCTAGTTTTACAATAATTTGACTTCATAAACTTGGGCTGTTTTTTGTTGAAGAATCTTAGAAGTCTAACTGAAAAAAAAAAAAGAAAAAAAAGCATTTTATCATTGTATACTTTGCTTGTTTACTCAGCAGTTCTGGAAAATTGCACCAGTGTTGGAGCAGGAAATAATAAAAAAAAATTAGTGATTAAATTATCCAGAAGGGCCCCAAAATCTCATGACATCTTTAAGTTTAATGTACTTAGTAGAAAAGAGGATTTATTTGACTTAGTGTTCCTACAACAGCCTTGAAAACCTACAGAAAGAGCAAGTGATGGATGTGTCGTTTCTGAGATGCAACTTTTATTACTCCATTATACAACCCATCACTTTATCTTAATTAAAAGTCCTCCCCTGCTGTTCTTTGTGTGTGTTCTAATGTTATTATGTGATATTTCATGCCATAAGTGACTGTCCTGGCAAGTGGCAGTCTTGTTTACAATCTGAGAGTAAAGCAAGAATACCTATGTTAATTTATTGCCTTAGTAAACTTCCTGGTTTGTTTTTTTTTTTTTTTTTTTTAATGACATAACAATGTGTGAGCTTGCTGGGAAAAACTAAATCCACTACACTATCAAAAGAGTTATATAACAATGTCTGTAGTGTAATTAAAAAAAAATGAAAACTATTGGCAGACGATTTTTGGCACAATAAACCCTGAACAAAATTTCAGGCATGACCCTAATGAAAACACGGCTTCATATTTGTGAGTTGTTTTTATCTTTGATGAGTGGTCTAGAAAAGGAACAGCAGGACTGATATATTTTGCTGTGGACACTAGAACATTAATATTTTTTGAATGGCAAAAATTTTCGTAATTAAAAAATTATTCTCTTATAAGTAGAAAATGGTATGTACATGATTCAGCTGGATAACTGAACCTAGTAACTGTGCAAATGTTTTTGTTCATGCTTCATTTCTTCCTCATGCTGTTACAGAGTCCATATAAATAAATAATAGTGTTTTCTTATTTAAGTAACCCAAAAGACTTATAAGTAAAAGGTCATATCGACAGTTCAGTGAGGAGGGTGTGGGCTGCTGTGCAAGGGCTGGGGAGCCAGACAGTGGGAGAGGGTGGCAGTGAAGCAGGTGGGGGGACAGGCAACAGCCTCACAGTGCCCAGGGAAGAGGAGGAGCAGGGAGCAGAGACAGTAGCTGGGGACGGCAGTAGCAGTGACACACATGTGGTGATGAAGCAGGTCCCTGGCAAAGCTGGAAAGTCAAGACAGTGGGTCAGGTTGGGGTGAAGGGACCCGCATGGCCGTGCACAGGAGCCCAGGGATATCTGCAGTGTAGCTCAAGCCAGGGACAGGGACCTGAGTCAGAGCTTGATGCAGCTCCCAGTGGAAGCAGGGACAGTTGACCGCAAGGCTTCTCCCAGCTCCTGCAGCTCTGCTTCCAGAGACCTGAGATCATCTCTGCACCATGTCGGAGCTGGCACGGGCACAGGTGGGCAAATCCAGAGGAAAGGAGATGGATTGGTGTAAGTAGGTTGCAGAGCCTTTAGGTCACTGGAAACCAACAGTGAGCATTAGTGTTTCTCCAAATGTTGTGCTTCAGTGATTACTAAGGCAAAATGCAAAGAGTCCGTTTATGAACGTCTTAACAAGCTGCTGTTGAGAAGGATTACATCATTATTTTTGTAAACGTTTGGAATTCTCCAAGATGGACTCATCACAGGTCTGAACTTCCTGTACAATCTCAAGGATGGTAGAAAACTGGGAGCATCAGGAACAGAAAATAACCATTTGAGGAATATTAAGAAGAAAATTAAAAACTAGACATAAATCTTGGTAACATTTTCATAGCGTTAATTTATGAAATAAATACACCATAAAGTAGGAGCAGTTAAATAAATTCTCTAAGATTATAACTATCTTAAATTTGCTCTTTTACAAAAAAAGATGCAGCTTTGTCAGAGTGACCTGCACTAACGTTAACTCTTTTAAAGGACAGCCACTTAAAGGAAGGTGTTGTGGGAGAGATTCTGCCCACCAGTTTAAAAGCAGTATTTTCTGCTTCACATACAAATAGTATTTTTTTTTCAGAGTATAATTTATGTTGGTGGTTTAATTTTGTGCCTACTTTTCCTGTATCTTTTTATTGGAAACATTTACTGGTTGATGTTTTCCCTTCCATTTAGTTTATAGTCATTACTTGAAACTTTTTGCTCAGGTACAAAAACTTCTTCTGCATTTAGGGTACATGAGCCTAGTTAATATGAAAACTCTACTGGGTGCAAGCAGAGCATATTAATTCTCAAATCCAGTAATTTTATAATTTGTTCAAGAACCTGCTGAGAAATAGTTATGCATATAAGGAATACACAAAGCACAGCCTGCTGTATGTATAGGCTTCATTTTGTGAATGAAATTATATATATTGCAGAGGCAATTTAATCAAATATATGTGGTAGACAGGTAAAGTAACTGCAGTCAAAAAAAAAAAAAAAAACTTCCTTCAAGAATCTTTGATAACCAGCTACTTGATCTTTTTACTTACCAGTCTCCAGGCCACTATCTAAATCATAAAGAAATTTAAACTGAAATCTTAAACTTAGTGTCTGAATAGTCATATTCTTTAGAAGCTATAATCAAGCTGTCTGCATGACAAAAATATTTTGCATGTAGATCTGTTTAATGTTTCACTAGTATACCATCTTAATGCTGAATAGCTTCTTTGCAGGGAATTCAGCCTGTCACTGGATGTTTAAATTTTCAGTGTCTGTTGTCATGGCAATGGAAATTGACTTTGGTACCCACTGTGTTCAACATAAATTAACTTAAAGTCATAGCATCTTGAAACATTTTATTTTCTAAAAAATTCTTGCTTTTCATTAGATTTACTGTGGTAAAAAACACCTATACTTGAAATAGCATTAAATATGCATTGACTCTCAGCTAATTTTTAGTTTTACTTCCAGAATTCAATGAATTTAACTTAATAAATATATAATGTACGCATGGAAAATTGTTCCTCTATTTCTTGTGGAACTATACTTTTCAAATAATATACCTGATGCATTTTAATCATTCCTTACTTTGAAGTCTTCTGCTTTCAGGTTCCAGTTTCAGTGCTTTCAAATCTGTGGGTTAGCCTGAGCAAGTGAAATGGTGCTATTCATGATTTCCTCAAATTTCCTGGTTCTTAAGCAGTTTGGTCATGCTTCCATGAAAACAGCTAACTTTGTCTTATGTCTAATTTTATCTTATTATCCTTTATGAAAAAAAATCTGTAAAACACAGCTCACTGTCTGTCTCTCTCTCTCTCTAATCTATCTATCTGTCTACCTATCTAATCTACCTACCTACCTATGTTTTTTTAAAGAAAACAGAGCTTATGTATGAGATCCCTTGGGTTTCTCATGGTTTAAGGAAGATTAAGAAAAGACATTAAATGCGTGTGGTAAGAAAGGGAAGATTTTTCCATCAGGCATAGCAAAATTATTTTTTCTTTTGATATATGGGAATTCAGTCACT
The DNA here is from genome assembly GCF_000691845.1 of Merops nubicus. Lineage (NCBI taxonomy): Eukaryota > Metazoa > Chordata > Aves > Coraciiformes > Meropidae > Merops > Merops nubicus. The sequence continues at coordinate 7,432 of NW_008613054.1, read as the reverse complement.
GACTGCCTAATGTATCCTTTTATATGTCTAACAAAAAAGCATAGCTTATGATATATGGCATTGTGTAGGGTTCCTCAGTAGAGGAGACTGTTAGTGACTCTGTTTTGCATAACATTGTTGACATTTAAAAACTTCTGTGGTTTAACCTTCCTGATACAGGAAGGTCCTACATATTTTATTCCTTACAATTTCTACAGGAAACACCCAGAAGTGTACATTCTCACAGAACTAATCTTGAAACAGTTCTTTGGAAGTGCTATGTTGCGGTTTTCTTTTATGTTAAAAAGACTATTTAATGGTTTTATACTCTATGTGAACAAAATGTGATCCTTTCTGAAAATGCAGGTATTTTAAAAAGATAACATTTTGAAACAAACAAGGTAAATGTTTTTCTAGGCAATCAAAGCCTTATTTTTTATTACTTATTCTGGAAATCTTTAATAAAATCACAGTTCAATTTGAACAATTGTTTTCTAGATGTTAAGTCTTACATAATGAAATAATGCAATAAACCATTTTGGTTTAGATTCTATTTCATTTCTGTGTGGAAAACACTGATTAATATTTAGAGCCTTAGAAATTACTGCTGAAATTCAGATGTTAAAGTCTGTTGGTGTCAGCCTTGCCATATTGACACATAGTGTAATGACACATTTAAGAAAACAGAAATCTGTTGCAGCTCTGCATGACTCATTTGCACTAGCCCCACACATTCATTAATAATCCAGCAGAGATAACAATTCTGAATATAAGGTTCCTGTGGGGATTTGTGTTGAAACATTTTCTACAAAAATGTTAATGGCTGCAAACTTCCTTTGTTTGGCTTAAATCTTCCAAACACCTCTATTTCTTAGCAATTATGCTGTCACACATTATGTTAAATCTTTTGTAATGAGCTGCAAGGAGAATAATGGCTGCAAACTTCCTTTGTTTGGCTTAAATCTTCCAAACACCTCTATTTCTTAGCAATTATGTCACACGTTATGTTAAATCTTTTGTAATGAGCTACAAGGAGAAAGGGTCAGATACCTATTCTCATCTGTCACTGATGGAGCAACTATGGTCTTATAAATGATTTCATTTTGTAGACTGCTTGATTCAAAATAGAAGTGAAATAGAATCTTCTCACACCTGAATTACTGAGAGGGTTTTTCTTTTCAGTTTATCAGTAAGTAACACAGAGTTCACAGTGAAATAGAGGCATAAGGGTGTGTTCTTACACAAATGTGGATTTAACTATGACATAAATAAGCACCTTCCATAGCAAAGAACTTTATTTCCAAGTCTAAGGATAGACGATTGCTCATCTGAAGAACTCCTTTTGTTGTGTCCCTCCTTTTCTTGACAAGACAAGACAATCAGTTCTTCAATATTAGCCAGGCCTTTTTGCAGTAGGCATTGACAGGCTCCCTCAAAATGTCACATAATCTAGTATCTTTTCCTTGTACTGTGTTTTTAAAACATGTCTGATCAGGGATCTTTCAGCTGATCATTCTGAGATTTTTATTAAAACTATTTACTAACCTTAAATCTGTTTTCCCTGTTGCAAGTAGACACACAGATTGGTGTCTCTTTAAAAGATATGCAGGTTGTAATACAGAAATAGGCCTTTCATTTCAGCTCTGATTTTATAAAGTTCCTATTTTCATACCACCAAAGCTCATTTTTGAAAGCATAAATGATTTATCTATCTCCTGGCAAATAGTGAATAACTTATTATATAGCTTACCTTCAACAAGGAGATAGTAAAAAGAAATTAGTCATAAAATCTGTTGCCTGTTTGAGAATGCATACCATATGTCTCCAAAAGGACTGTTGCTATGTTTTCTTTTAATAAGAGGGGAGCAGAGTCCAAGACTTTTCCAGAAATACTAAATGCTATTGCTAGGAATATATAGGTTTGCCTTTTGAAATGGTTGGTAAAATTTCCTGAAATAAACCATTTTAAATGTCTTTGCTATTAGTCTAGGTAAGCCTTTCCCCAGCTACACATAGGTATGAATGTATGCAGCCAAATCATGTAGCAGGTATCAAGGTTCCAATTGTAATGCTGTAATTTTCATTTAGTTGGAAAGCTAAGATTTGCCAAAGTGTAGCTGAGAGAGGATTTACTGTATATTTCCAGAAGCTTTATAGAGGTTTATGTTTTTATGCACTTACAAAGGTAAAAAAAAGCACGCTAATAAATCTTGATGGTTTTGCTTTAGGTCAAGATTACTGAGTTTTTTCAAATATTCATAGTTTCTGCTAGAGTCACTGATAATGTTTTAGTTTAAATTACTATCTAATATTGCTTCCTTCTGATATTTGATAGGTATCAGCTCATGTGAAAAGGGCAGTTCAAAACCAGAGGCAACACAGCCAATTTATTTGTGACAAATGAAGTAGTTTAGCTGCCAGCCTCTGCAACATTTCCTCTGAGAAATTCTTGAAAGTTGTGTCCATTTTTGCACTGATCAGCTGGACACTTGCTGACAATTTTTTGGTCTGGTTGCAAAGTTCATAATAAATGCTCCTTATCCTGAACTGTATTTTTTTTTCCAGAGTCAGTTAACACCCAGACAACTAATAACATTTGCCACTTGTTCTGTGTTTTGACTTTTCATGGAAAGAAAAAAGAAGTGTCCTCTTGAATTTAGTATGCAGATTGTCTGGTATTGTTACAAATTTGTGAGCAGTACAGTCAGGAATGCATTACTCTTAGGACAGAAGTCCAAGCTCTTTCCAATGTGCTTCAGAAAAGGATTTTGATAATTTATGTAAAATGAAAAAAAAACACCATATAAAATATGAAACAACAACAACAAAATCTGTAGCAGTAAAATCAATGGCCATAAGTTGGGAACTAGGAACTGTTTAGAGTAGCTCGTGTTACAGTGCGCTGCATTGCAGTGATAGCTGCCTGTGCTCACGTTTGGCTTCCTGTGAATTGAGATTCAGGGTCTTGTTTGAACTTTCTCTCCCCTATATAATTACCTTTTATTTCAGGAGAGTATATTTGCTTTTTTTTTTTCATTCCAGGGCTAAATTTCCTCAGCTTTCTTTGAATGTAGTAAACCTTATTTTAATCTGCATCAAGAACCTCCAGAGACACGCTGTTAACTTACTTCAGTTTTAAAGGGCTTGTGTACTGTCAAGTATGATGGAAAAGGACACAGTGCAAGAGAAAAATCAAGGCCAGTGGGGTTTCTAGACATCTTGTTTGTATCTTTCAAAGCAATCATAAATAAGAAGGAAAAAATGTTCTTGACAGTTATTTATTTTTTCCTTCCAAATATTGAATCTTTCTTATTTTATAAGCATTCTAGGAGAAGGCTGTAAAAATATGTTTTGAAAGCTATTAAAAACACTTTCAGAATTTTCAAACCAAATGGCATCCCTTAAAAAGCATCTGAATTTATATGAAGTAAAAATTTCAAAATGAAGCTTTCCAATTTATTCATGTTACACATAAATTTTTGGCACTAGGAACAGCATATGCAGTGAAAATAGTCGCAAAAAGGAAACTCGTGGGTTTAGTTTATGTAAATAACCTATAATCCTTATAATGGTAAGTCTCTTAAAGATGTGAATGTGGGTCCACTGAAAACGCAGAAAACTACCACTGAATTCATAACCAGATTACAAGCCCTTCTTCCAAACAGAGCTTGTCTTACATAGTTATCAGATTGCAGTTTAACTGGGAGCATCTAACCATTAAGCATCTAATGCTGCATCACTTTCATATGAAGATTGCTCCACAGTCCTGTAAATCCAGTGAGATAGCCTATGTTTTCCTTACAGCTATGTTAAAATATTAACTTTCAGTCCTTTTAAGAGATTGTTTAATGTTAGGCTACTGTCACTGTCACCGACATTACAGAAAATATGAAGTCTCAGAGATTTTTGAAGAAAGCCCAAAAGAGGCTTCTTATTTATATGCTTTGAAACAAGTATTTTACTAGTAGGAACTGATCAGCAGGCCAAACTACTTTTTGTTCCAGTTCTTTGTATGCCTGTGAAAACAGGTATTTCCTGTTCAGAACAGAACTTCCACGTTATTGTTTGCTTTCACAGCAGTTAAAATATATTATTCAAACAAGATTTAGTAATTTAATTCATAACTGATGCAGATTCTTGAATAATAGACTTACATATGAATAAAATTGAGATCTTTGTTTCAGTATAGACATAGTAATACAAAGAGCTGAAAATCATATGGACACATAAAGACATTTACCAAATACTTAAATTAGGTAGAGAACAAACTCTGGAAGCTTACAGGAATGTATTTGTAATACAATCAGGTCCCTGTTTACAGTGGAGCTTCTTAAGTATCAGACCTACATAAATAATAAAGCAGACTTATGTGGTGTTATTTTAGTTAAAGCAGATGGGGAGATGTGGTATGCAGCTATGTTGTGAGGCTGTAGATCAGAGCTGCAAATAACCTTAGGAAAACAACAAAAGATTTGTCAAAGTAAAGCAGCCTTCAGGACATCTTGAGGTCCGGGGTCAGATCCAATTGCTTCTCTTTGAAGAAGAGCCTCTCTCTGCCACAAATAATATGGAGGAAAGTCCTTCCTGTAGGCAGTCTGGTTAGCAGTAAACAATTGTCACTAGGATCCATGTTCACCGATCTGTTTCATTTTTCAAACACCTAACAAAAACAGTTGAAAAGAAACAACATCCCAAGGATAAATGTCTACCTCTTGGCAAAATTTTTATCTCACTGTTTATATTCAGTAACTGTCTTGGTTTCTTGGCTTCCATCCAGCAACAGAAGATGGTTATACTGGGACAGAATTATATGCAAATTACCTTATCTCTTAATTAAAATATTGCATGGAATCTAACGGTAAATGTTTTGTTTGTCCTGTTTTCAAGCTGAACTGCATGAATGACCCTGTAATTCAGAGAGGCAGCTCCTGCATGTCAAAAGTGCTATCTGCTCTTCTCTTCACATTGTCATTCACTATCACAGTGGATGCAGTCCTGGCTTTACCAAAAGCAATTGAAATATTTTTACCAACTCTACAAAGAAAATAACCCAATCCAACATACAGGAACTGAATTCTGTGTTTAGAGTGATTACATTTTGCACCTGTTTTTCATTTTTATATCGCTTTCTGTAATGCAGAGTAATTTTCCAGAAGAATGGCAAGCTATTGATATCACTTATGTGGATAGAACAAATGCATTGCATTTCACCAACTATTTGATTAAAAGAATCACAATCAGCCTTTCTGTTACCATTCAGACTTCAACTGACAGTTTTGTTCTTGTCATGTTTAATAAACCAGTTAGCACAATATTTATGAAAGGTTCACTGATATGGGAGATCACATGATCTAAGTAACTGCATCATTTGCTTTGACCTACTAGTTGAAAATGGTCTATATTTGTAACATAAATTTTCCCACTTGCTCTAAACCAAATGCCAGATATAGAAGGTGTTACCATCTAAGATCAAGGTAAAATATTTTCAAACAGAAAAAAACATTTACAGGATCTTTAGCACTGATTAATTTCAAAGCAGACCTACAGCTGAAGAGGCTTTTTCTTCCATTCAAAAATTATTTACAACTGTCAGACATTAATTTCCCTCTCTGGTTATGTCTGTTTCCCATTAGAATTCCTTGTTACTTCCTGAAAGAAAAATGTAAATTCCAGTGGTGAATTCCTGTATTTATATGCCTCCAAAGCTATTACATTGATGACTCATGGAGAAATACTTCTAAGTTCCCTAATAGTAAATAAATTTAATTTTGTGTTGTCATTTGGGCTGTCTGAGTATAGAAGATTTGTGCATTAGTTCAACTGAAAATAACACAGTTATGTTAGTCACGGGCATCAGAAGCCTCCCAAATCTTCCTGGCATTTATTATTTTCTCCTGCTTCTCATGCTGAGCCTTTTGTTCCTCAGTAGATTTCCAAAGAATCAGCCACAAATATTCTCCTTTTGCTGTATGAGCCATTTCACCCTCTTGTTCAGGATACCTGCTTTAAGGGCTTGTTCTAAGATAGTGCACAGCAGGTAGACTTATTATTAGAAGCCTCTCCTATGCTTAATCTGTATTTATTGCTCCTGGTCTGTGGAGTTCAATATGTTACAGGTGTGTACCTCTATCCCAAGAAAGGCTTGTTGAAAGAAATTTAAACTTTTAAAGGAAAACTACAGTGAAGATAAGCCAGAGAAATTTTTATTTTTTTAATTATACAGTTCAGAGTCCAAGTATCTATGCAGCTTCAGGAAATCTGCAGCTGAATTTGAACTCCTTAGTTGAAGCCACTTTGTGAACATTTTGGTTAACTAGTTGTGAGCCAGGATGATATAACAATGCCTTCTATTCCTGAGTTTCATTTGAATATTTAGCTATATCCAACAACATACTCCTTAGGGCAGGACTGATAACTGAAGCAGTAAAAACCTCATAAATTTTAACATCTGGTTCCTTGTACTCACATTTTTTGAACCAGTTTACATACAGAGTTCTCCAAGTAGTTTGTTTAACTAATAGTTTTCTTAGTATGCCATTCTTAAATATAGAAATTATTTTGAGAGATTTTGTATTATTAGAAAAACACACACAACTTCCTCCTTTTAATGTATTCCCTAAACCCATGGACAACAAAATTCCGTAGTTGAGTTTGTAGCCATTAAAAACTAATTGATGCCATCTTGTGGTAGCTACAGAAAATGCAATAACAATCAACCACGTTCTGTGTAATTATGCATCAAATACTCCCTTTTTCTTCTCTTGCCCTTTCTGTGGCGCTGCATGCATGCCATCTTGTTACACTTCGAAGCTTACTTCAGCTTCGTACAGTTGGTAAGTTGGAGAACTTTGCATTAAAACTAGTTTAAGTGATCTTCAGGAAAAGAACCATCTGTAATATCTATGATCAAATTAAAATAGGAAATCTAGAGCAAACAGTTACGTTTATGAAACTAGTGTGAGCTACAGCTTTCTTCTTTGACACGTGTAAACTAAAAGCAAAATTATGGCAAGGATCTCTTTGGCATAGGCATTTCTGTGGTAGCACAAAGTGTGACAAAGCGGCACATGCTAGATTTTCAGTGCGTGTACTCATCTTTGAAACTAACTGGAATTTCTAGTGCTCTTTGACATACTTCAAACTTCATATCAGAATGAGGTTGAGAATTTTTTGCCTTAGAATGTTTCAGGTCAGTTTGGCTATCCCAGTTATGACACATTTTCATCACTGCAAATTGCAGTGCTCCCTACCTGCCACTTTCAACTGATTAGAAACTTTTCTAGAATGTAATGAAATCTGTCTTCCATCTGTGACTCACAGGCATCCCAAAGTGTGGTTAGAGTCATATTGTGTCATAACATTACCAAAATTTCACTCTGATGAATTTCATTGTCCATCACTTTAGTGATGCTCTTGTAATGAGGGAAATAATAAATAGACTGTAAAATAATGT
>NW_008613053.1:0-792 GCF_000691845.1 Merops nubicus | reverse complement strand
GCAATGCATTAAATAACTATTAAATAACCCTCGCAAATTAATTTGATGCAGTGGGTACCTCTGGGCATCAACTTTGCAGACAAATTCTGTCTCCAGACAGGGTCATGCACTGCAACCTAGGAATTCAATTTCATATTGAAATTTCCTAGTGTTTCCATGTCTCAAAGCACAACATTTACATTCAGAACATGGAAATGTACAGCTCCTCAGGTTCTGTAAGGACTCGCTGTACAGTTTTCCACGAGACTTCCCACGGGCTCACACTCTCTTGTAAGCGGTTCAATAATGCCACTTTGAGCACAAAACCATCCAGACAGCCATAAGTGAAAGCAACAGGAGAACAACACTAAATGAGCTGATTTTCCTTCTCTCAGCACCTAGAAATAGTCCAAGTTGCTTTGAAAATTTAAGTTTGAAGTTAAGGAAGCAACAGATTGTGTGTGATTTTTAACAGCCATCTCGCCTCAGAATGCAAACAAATGTTTTGCTCATTGTGTTTTGGCTCAGCTTTAAAATCTCAAAACAGAAAACTTGGTGTATCAAGTCCAATCTAAGTCTTTATGAGTAAGTGTGGTGTGGTAAATTTAAACTAAATTTTTTTTTTTCATAGTTAAATACGAGGGATTTTAAAGTTCCTGACACAAAACACCTGACAAATAGGGATAATTTATTATTTTTCCACAATTCATTAGAATATTTACAAAGCTTAAGTCATAAGAAACAATGCATACGTTCTTTTTAAAGACTTTTTTTCTTTTAAGTCTCTTTTTTCTTCAAGATTTTTGTTTTCTT
>NW_008613052.1:0-36016 GCF_000691845.1 Merops nubicus | reverse complement strand
GCGCTGCCCGCCCTGTGCCGGAACAGGCCGGGCGGGGATGGACTCGGCAATGTGACAGAGGCCAAGGCTCCGTCTCTGCGCGGGGTCAGACGGTGACGGTGTTTCGATTCGCTTGGCTCTCATCGTGCAGAGCTTGTAGTCATAGAATCATGAAGGTTGGAAAAGACCTCCAAGATCATCACGTCCAACCATGACCCAACACTGCCATGACCACTAAACTATGTTCCCAGAGACCACGTCCACAGGTTTTTTGAACCCCTCCAGGGATGGGGACTCCACCACCGTCTTGGGCAGCTTAGGCCAATGCCTCACCACTCTGCCAGGACAGAAATTCTGCCTAAAATCCAATCCAAACCTCCCCTAGGGCAACTTCAGCCCATTGCCTCTTGTCCTATCGCTGGTTACTTGGGAGAAGAGACCAAGCCCCACCTCACTCCAACCTCCTGTCATGGAGTTGTAGAGAACAACAAGGTCTCCCCTCAGCCTCCTCTTCTCCAGATGAAACACTCCCAGGTCCCTCAGCTGCTCCTCACAAGCCATGGTCCCCAGAGCACTCACCAGCTTCATTGTCCTCTGTACCTGCTCCAGCCCCTCAATGTCCTTCTTACCCTGTGGTGCCCAAACCTGACCCCAGCACTCAAGCTGTGGCCTCCCCAGTGCCAAGCCCAGGAGCATGATCCTCCTGGCCACACTAGTTTTGAAGCATTACAGCTGCACGGTCCTGCAGGTCCCTCGTGTGGATGAGCCGTGCCAGCAGAGAGTGGTTTCATGTCCTGATTTAACCCATCTTGCTAATTTATGGGAGCCAAATCTCTCATGTGTGATCCCTCCTTTATTCTGTAACTGGGCATCCACTTGACAGGGGTTGAGCCATCTCCCAGAGCCTGTTGAGTTGCTCTGAACATGAACTGCAGGGCTGTGTTGGCTGCAGGGAGCTCCACGGAGGCTGTGTCTAGGCTAGAGGAGCTCTTCTGAGGGCTGGTTGTGCCTTCAAAGCACCTCAGTCCTTTCAGTCCCTAACACAGCACTTCCAGGAGAAAAGACGCATTTAGGTTCCACCAAGCGAAGGTGGCATTGCTGGGCTCAGCCTGTTTCAGAAGCCTCTCCTCCTCACCCCTCAAAGAGACACAGCCGATGCTGTGACAGAAAAGGGCTTCACTTCATAGCTGTGGCAGAGCCGCTGTGTTTCCCCTGGTGTGACACCTTTTGTCCAAAGTTCACAAATAACTTGCAAGCATTTGTTTGAGACAAACCGACACCCCAAACCCAATTCCTGTAGGGGAAAGCTGTGTGGGAACACAGGAAAATCCACGCTGTGAAAGGAGAGGCTGATCCTGGCATCAAGAGTTGCTGAGTTCTGCTCTTTGGCATTCAGAAGGCTTTTGAAGCATCTCCATGGTCCTGTTGAAAACGTCTTACTATAAGAGGCAAGGCATATTAATTTGGGCCCCACACTGCACTAACGAGTGATACAGCTTCCGAACTGAAGCTGTCGCTTAGGCAGCCTGCTCCCAGGCTCCCAGAGCTCACCATCCATCCCCGCTGTGGGCACGCGCCCTCAGCTGCTGGCAGTGAGACCTCCAGTAGGTAAATCATGAAGTGCCCTCCGTGTCTGCTGGTACCTGTCCCTCCAGCGTGGCAGCTTTTCATCAGCCCCGGGTCTTCTGCACTGGAGCGTGGCCAGGAACCTGTTGTCCTTTGCAGGGTTCATCGCTAGCTGGGAAACACCAAGTGCTTTCCACCGCTCAGTGCCAGCCTCTCTTCCCGTATGCAGCCGGGGCTGTCCCAGGGGAACGAGCCCAGCGCATCCCACGTGTCACAGGTGGCATGAGCGTCCCCACAGCCAGGAAGAACAGGTCCCACCTTGGCCTGAAAAGAGACCAAGAAGCATTTGAAGGAGACAGAGATGGAGCAGATGGTTGCTTGAGGCAGGTGGCATCCCCAAGATCTGGGAGCTTAAGTTACAGGAGCATGGGGGAGGGATGCCAGACATTCCCAAAAGCCCTTGAAATGTCTCACTGAGATTTGAATGAGCACAAAACCCCAGTGAAAAACTCCCTCTGGAGGGAGCCCAAGTGAGCGAGGTTACAGCTGCACTGCCATGCCTGGCCGTGGATACATGGAGCACCGAGATGGTGTTAAGGCTGGGGACGGTGTAGCTCCCAGGGCGGGACTTCGCAGGGCTACATCTTTTTTTCCTGCTTGTTTCAGGGCAGGGGTTTTGTTGTTGGCAGCCCACAGCCGGTCCTGAGCTGACTCTTCCTACCTCATGTGTCCCCTATGTCTGTATCTTGGTGCTGAGGTCAACATGGACGCTTACAGCAAAGTTGACCATGTTGAACTCTCCACCTTCAAGCCAGGAAGAAAAGTATCTGTACTGCTTGGATATGGCTGTTTGAACCAGAGGTCCTTCCACCACAGCTCTTTCCATGCTGAGAATTAGCCCTCAGCACCCAAAGAAAGACACAAGTTAGATTTTTCAGCTTGGAAGAAACTGCCTTTGTAGCCAGGCTACTGAACTAGAGAGAGAAATATTAATGGACTGAATCATCAAAGGAGGAAGAAGGACTTTTTTATTAGAGACAAATTTTCTCTTAGCCCTTGACTCGTTCAACTGGGGTGTCTCTGGGCTTTCCATCCATCCAAACAAAACCCACAAACTTAGTCTAGCTGAGAGGTGTCAGGGAGGCTGGATGAGATGATCTCTAGGCTCCTGCCCAACCTCAGCCATTCTAGGATCCTGTGATTCCACCCGACTCCACAGAAGGGCCCCTGCAATTCCCACTTCCCAGCTCTCATCACAAGATGGCGTTACAGACTTAAAAGCCGAGCCAGCTCTTCCTGGGCTTGGAAATCTTTTCCAGACCCTGGCATCTCCAATCCCAGAAGAAGCGGTGGATTTACCCTTGCCCGCTCCTCCACCAGCTCTCAGCCCCCGAAACACGCTTTTAATGACGTGCCTTTAAAGTGGAGGCTGCGCTCCGGTGCAGGGCACGCGGGATGAAAGGCTCCCGCAGCGTGCAAGCCATCCGGCGGCACTGATTTCAGCTCGTTATAGTTTTGACAGTTAATGGCATGCCGAGCGCTTTAATCTCGACCTGCAACACCTCCGGTTCTTCCAGGGCCTCCCGCCCCCGAGGAGACCCTGCTAACCAGGCCGAGCGACGAACAGGTTCAAGGCACGGCTGAAGGGAGGCAAGGCCGACGTGTGAGCAAAACGCACCCCACTCATTTTGTCGCAAAGCACTGTCAAATTTAGAGCTGATATGTTTCCCCGAGAATGATTTGGGAGAGCATTGACAAGCCTTTCAATAATTTAGAGCTTGAAAAGGAATAAAAAGGGAAAAAAACTCTGTAGAGATGGTTTTGAAAAAATAGAAGCTGATTTTTGAGCCAGAGCCCTGGTGCAGCACAGTCTCTCCCCTGCCACCTCTGCTCTCAGGGGGATGCAGTCTGCCCTGAGCTGCCTGCCCCCCCACGGCATGGCCCACAGCCCAGCTTGGTCCTGCTGGTGAGGAAGCTCCAGCTTCACATGGGACTCTGCTCCCCTTCAGTGCTTCCTTGGTGCTGCTGTCAAAGCAGACAACGCTTTGCCCAGGTCAGGCTGCCACAGCTGTGCTCACCTGATGGGTAGTTTCTGTTTGCCGGGGGCTATAAGTAGCTTGGGTCAGCCCTAAGGGACCACAACAGCCCTTCATGGTCCTGGCCAGCCTCACCCAACATACACCCATAGGATAGGAGGATAGGAGCCCTGCTCCTGGATGGACCCCTTGGCTCTTGGCAGGACCCTCAGACGTATGTTGTAACTGTGTCTCTGGCTTGGTTTTCTAGATGAACTTTGGACCCATGTTGTATTTACGTCTCCAGCCTTGTCCTTGACTCATCTTCTTTTGCTCCTGGGTGGGTTCTGGACCTGGGTCATTGCAAGCTGGACCTGGGGCTGCTGGTGGACCCTGTAGCTAGCACCTGGCTGTGCTCAGCCCCAGTGGGACTCTGCCTGCTGGTGAGGACGATATCTCTGCTGGGGTCATCTTGGCTCCCCTTCCCTTTGGGAGCAGCTGGCCCTTTCCTCTTCCTGCTGGGCCCATCACCTTGTTGCAAGAGAATGAGTACAGAACAGATTAATCTCTACACTAACCCTGCTCCTCTGTGAACCTTCCTGGGCCACAGTGGCACAGAGCTGTCCCGCTGTGGTGCTCAGCGGCTGTGCCAGGAGACGAAGACACAGGGCTGTCTGAACATGAGGCTTGCTGTCCCTGCACGTGAGCAGCTGCCCCAGGCTTCACCCACCAGTTGCTCCCTGCATGAAGCAGCCACGGTCTAATTGCATCTCCTTCCTTGGCCAAGGGCCCTGCAGCCTCCCACCAGGGCTCAGTATTTGCCTGTCTCCATAGATTGGTGGCTGTGCTGCCTCCCGAGGTGACAGCTCTCTGCTCCGGGCTGGCAGTGGGGCAGGGGCTGCTGCTGAGCTGCCTCTGAGGCTGTAGCTGGCCGCGTCCCTCAGGGTAGAGGAGGGAAACGCTTGTCAGGCTGGAGCAGCCTCCTTTGGCCCAGGGCGGCTGACAAGGGTTATACAAACTGAAACCAGGCTGCTGGAGGGGTGGACAAGTGCAGTGCTTGCTCCCCCCACCCGCAGCCCCTCTTCCCAGCCCTGCCCGAGCCGGGGTCTCACCGTCCTCCCATGCGATTCACCTCTGCTGCAGCTGCTGCACAGCAATGCCATTCTCTTTCATCTCTGGCAGAGCCCTGGAGCTCTGCTCCTATCCCTCCTGTCCTGCTGAGCTCCTCCCTGGCCAAGTCTCCTTCCCTGCTCTCCCCTTCTCCTCCCAGCTTCTACTCAACCCTTTTTTTCCCCGCTTCTCTCCCTCCTTCAGTGGAAGATCACAAATTGCAATCTCCGTTGATTAGTGCTTTTCATCCAACAGAGCCTAAGCCACCAATTTATCTCAGGGGGATAAATGTGATCTGCTGATCCCACGGAGGACAATCCCCAGGGACACAAGCCACCACTGTGATCCATGATGTACCTCACAACATCAAGCCGCAGGGTCTGTCTTGGTGCTAGGATGAACATCAAGACTAACCAAAGCAGAATCTCCTCCTTCCAGTGGTCCACCAGGTTCCCTTCTAGCAAAGAAGAAGCTCAGAGGGGCAAGCCCTGAGTGGGATTAACTACATGGAGGAGAGCGGGAGGTGGGCTCACACAAGCTTCCACCCAAGCACAAAAAATGGGCTGTTCTGCAACTAATGCCTCAAAATCATGCTGTGGTAACACAGCCCACTTACTCTGGGTGTCGTTTGGCTGGTGCTGGTTTAATTCCGTGAGGTCTTGTAAAGCCTGACTCAAGCCCAGGGGAGTTTAGCGAGTGCTGGCCCCGGGGGCAGGGTGGTGGAAGCACAGCCCGGTGGTTATCCCAGCGTCGGGTGGTGGGTAGGGCTGAGTGGACACCCCAAGAAAAGCCCCAGCCCAGCGTTTTGGCGTAGAGCTAACTAGAAACAGCTCATTCCATTGAAGAAAAAAAAAAAAATGAAAAAAAATTTTCTTAATTAGGACAGAAACCCCCAGATAAGCTTTTTTTTAAAAGAAAAGCCTAAGAATATAATTTTTCCTTTGATTTAAAACCTATTTTTGCTCCTCAGACTGTAAGCTAAAACACATTTGAATTGATGATGCATTTCGCAACAAAAATACATCCCTTATCATCTGGAAAATGCTGAAATGGGTTGTTTCAAAATTTTTCAACATTCCCCTCCCCTTTTTTTAAAACCAAAATTTTTCATTTAGCTGTTTTTTTTTTTCAAAAGGAAACTCTTGATTACATTTTTTTCCCCCAGCAGCTTAGATTAGAATTAACAATTACAGCTGATTTTTAGCGGGGTGATAAAGAGCTGGACTGAATCCACTCCACAGCCCCCCCTCCCCGCTCCAGGGCTTCCAAACCAGCTCCAGCACTAGCAAGACTTTAGCCCCCTGCACCATTTTAGCCTTGTAGTCACTGGAATTTATTTTTCTTTCTTTTTTCACTACTCCTTCCCCTCTGAGGATTAGTTTTTACCAGTGCAGCATCTCTAACAGTCAGGGAACTTCACAGTGAGTTGAGATCGCATTGATTTCTCGAGGAAGAAACTGCATACTAATTTTTTCCTGTTTTTCTCCCCTGAGGAACGCAGGTAACAGCCTCAGGCTGGGTTTGTGGATGTTATCTTCACCTGCTGGATGACAGGAAAGTCTGAGCTCTCCAGGACCATCACAGGAAAGAAAGAGACCTCACTGGTCTGGTGCAATGTCTTGGAGATGAAAATGGCACAGCAAAGCATGTAGGATTAAGGCAGAGTGGGTGAAGCCTGAGAAAAGTGTTAGGTGAGGATCAGGGGATGGATCAGTCCATGGTTCAGCTGAGAAAACGGCCAGGAAGGTCATCCTGCTCAATACCACCCTGGAGGGTCCAGGTGCTCAGCAGAAAGGTTCTGCATAGCTTCCCAGTGGCTTTTCTGGGCTGGAGCCCAGGTCAAAGCCTTCTCAGATGGCATCCCAAAGGTGTCCAGCCTCCCAGCCCTTGGCACGGGGTTGGGGCTCAGCTGCTGTCCTGTCAGTGCTACCCTCTGTGTCCAGGACGATTTTCACACACCCCAACTCTCAGGAAGGAATTCCGCAGCATGTGACCAGAGACGAAGGGCATGGTGCTGGAGGGAAGGCAAGGAGTTAGAGTCTGCTCTTAAAACTCCAAAAACCTGTGTTTCAGACGGCCTGGCAGGTTTGTCAGCCCTTGCAGGCAGCCTCCAGAGACCCAGCAGGCACTGGGGCATCCTACAGTGCCAAACCCCATGTCCCCGGTGCCCGCCGTGGCTCTCCTGCTGCCTGGTCCAGTGCTCCTCGTCGTTGCTTATCCCTGGGCTGGCTCGTTGCTCTTAGGGGCTGGCCTCTCCTCCCTGGACACTAGCCCACAGCTTCAGCCTGTCCAACCTCGCTCCTCCTGCTCCCCTGCCAAACAGTTGTTACCATTTGGGATGATCTTGACATGGTATTAAGCGAGAGGGAGGTTTCTGTATACGAGTTCCCTGTGATTAATGGATTTAGAGATTTTTGTGAAAATTAAATCTTTCTTCCCGTTTCACACTTTTAGCTCTTCAGCTGCTGTTTCCCCCTCCTGCTTCTGTACATAAATCCCTGTGAACCTTGCTTTTTCTGATGTATTCTCCCCACGGTGACCTGGGATGCGGCTGGTGGCACCCACTGCTCCTTGCCACCCAATCTCCCTGGGCAGACCCCATGACTCCCACACCACTGGCTGCAGTGGGGATGGTGCTGTAAGCACAACACATTTATTTACCACCCCGACCCAGAAGAGGGGCTGTCAATGCCTCTTTGTTTCCATATTTATCATTGCTGCGTGGATGGATGAGGAATCCGACGTGTTCTTCCCTGGTAGGTACCATGAGCAGCAGCAGAATGTGGGTGCTGAGGCCCAATAAGTATCTCCAGGTAACGGGGGTCACTCACACCACGGTGGAAAGGAGCCACAAAGGCTTTGCCAGACAACTTTAGAGCATCCAGCTCTGGGCGTTAGTGATGGATGATGATGGATAAAGGGAATAACGGCTCATAACCATCCCCTCTCCTGCAAGTGTGCCACCGCTGAGATTTACGGGCTCCACGTTTCCACCGCATGAGAGGTGTTTTATTCATCTGCGCTTGCTCCCAAACCCATGTGCTGTGGCATGGGGATGCTTCCAACCTACCTAAAAGGTGGCACTAAAACCCTGATGTTCACACTGGTAACGTCCCTACCGTATCCCTTTCCACTTGTTACTGGCTTTATTCTCCTCTGCTTCCAAATTGTTTGCTTCCTGTCCATATTAACGGACCTGACATAACCCGCAATGAAATGCTGGAGTCCTCTGGCATTGCTGGGCTCTATAAGAAGGCAAAGCTTGCCCCTCCAGGCTCCCATGAGGGCCGGGCTGTCCTCTGCATGCGTTCCAGAGGGAGAAGAGTCATCGTGGGTTGACACCCACCAGAAGCCTGACCCCGAGTGAAGCCGCCATCGCCGCGCTGGCAGCAGCTCATCCAGAAACCCTCGTGCTTTGTTCAACCCCTGGCCTCACCTCCAGGGATTGACAGAAGACCTCAGGTGAGGCTGGTTTGGGTTTTCCTTTCAGATGGTGAACAAAAATGGCATTTTGGGTGGTGGTGATGAGAGGCTGCAAGTGGGACCCCTCTGATCCTCCCGGCAGCCTGGAGAGGCTGATGCTGATGTGGCAGAACCAGTCCTGCGGAAGCCCTGGGGTCCACCTCTGGCCTCTCCAGATGCAGATGCACTGCAAAAAATCATCTGCGCTGAACTCGGGCCGGGTTGTGACTCAGTGCTGGGGTTGTAAAGAGGAGACTCATCCCCTCGGCATGGGAAACAGCTGCCACCAGCTCTCTGGCAGCCAGCTGGTGCTGGGAGGTGACAGCAACAGGTCCCTACACAAATACACCCGAGGGAGCCTGGAGTGCTCCTCATCTTTTGGAGCTACAGCACGACACCGGTTGAGGACGGAAAAGGCTGGAGGGGAAAAGCTGCAGACAACAATCCTGGTAGGATTCTCATGCCACAGATCCACCTGTTTTAGTGCAAGCACGGCATACAAAGCCCAGACCTGGAAACTTGACCTCTCCTCCAGCCTGTGGAGCTTGCTCATTATCTGAGAGAATGACACCCTGCATGGTTCTGGCCTCCTCAAGGGCAATCCGGAGGGCCTCTGGTGACAGCAAGCTGGTGCAGAAGCCCTGTGAACGTGGCAGGGTGGAGAGCCCTGGCCAGTGTGGGGACAGGGAGTTCCCCAGCACCCATCTGTGCTCCACCATGTACTGAACAGCATCTCAGCTTTCCTCTGGGTCTCCTCCCAATCAAAACTTCTTGCAGGTACTTTAGTATGAAAAAAAAAGCTCAAAACCTAAGAGCTAACCGGTGAGGGGCAGCGCTGTGTGGCTTCACAGAGATGGCACCTGGCTGGTTGATTTTGCTTTTGCATTAAACTGAAGGTCCCATTGTGTGTCTGGGGGTATTTGGCACCAGCCTGGTAACTCCATTTCTGACCCAAGTCAGGACATGCTGCCAGAGCTGAGCTGCTGCAGGAGCCAGATGGTCCCGGGAAGGGTCCCAAGGAGGAGAAGCAGCTCCAGCTGACTGCATGGCGGTCTTGGGCACAAACCCACGTGCCTTTTCCTGAAGAAGATCCGAATCCCCGATGGCTCACGGGTCACCCTGCAGCCACAAGATCATCTTGCCTCCAGTTCCTGCCCAGGAAGCAGCAATCCTTGAAATCAAGTAATATGGGCCAGTTGCAAAGGCAAGGAAAAAACTTCACTGACTTTATAGTGACAGCGAATCACACCATGGTGTCCAGCTCTTGACCTGCAGCAAGAGCAAACTTGAGCAAGAGCAAGTTTTGTCTCCAAGCTCTCCCTGGGCCTTTGCTGCTCCTTGGCTGTAGGACTAGCCCAACTCTTCCATGGCATGCAGTGGTATTTAAACACCAGGAATCAGTCACATGAAGTGCAAACTCCTCCGTGGAGGCTGCTGCCTGGGGAGCAGAGCCTCCATGCTCATTAACGTGCTGGGCCACTAACGATGCCCAGAAGTGGCTGCAAACAAAGACAACTGAAGTCTGATGGATTAATGCTGCCTCTCCCCGATGCAGGGATCCATCAATTACCTATCTGCTTAGTCCTTCTCTCCATCCTTTTACAATCTAAATAGCGCATTTTATCGTCGCTGCTAAGTGATGTGATCAACATCAATTACCTACTAAAAGAGAATCAAGTCTTGATTTAAAATTAAGTGCTGCATTTTGCCATGTTCTTTATATGTAGCCAACAGAATAATTGCAGTGACATAAAAACTAATTACACAACTCCACAATTAGGCCTCCCTCCTAGTGCTGTGATTGTCTTTAAGTACACTGATGAAAAATTACTCCCAGCCCTAAATTACTCTCTCACACCCATCTTCTCCAAATACCTTTGGAAAAAACCCTCCGCCCCACCAGATCAAACAGAAGAACTCAAAATGCAGAAGTGTTCTCTGATCTCTTTGATGTGCCAGAGGTTTCAGATGGTGGGATTAGGCTGGTATTGCAGGATATAGCAGTGTGATGGACCAGGCATCTCGGCAAGACTTCCCAGACTGCCTGGGGCTGTCGTGGAGCTGGGATGCCAGAAACCTGCCGCAGGGACCCTGCAACTGCAGCTGTAACTGGGGAGAAACTCCTCATCCTTTGGGTTCAGAGCCCCAAAGGGAGGAGGAGGAGGAGGCTGGAGTACAGCAGCGCCTTCATGCACCCAAAGGCCAGCGGGCACATCTTGACAGAGATCATGCAGCTGCCTGAAAAACCATAAACTCCAATAAAAATCCTAAACCTCAACGCATCTGTGGAGCACTCCTGGTGGACTTTGTGGGCCTGGATTTCAATACTGAGGCGTTCACATCCAATCTGGAGAGACTGAAAATGTTTCGTTTACTGGAGATGAAAGCTGAGGTTTGCTTGCGACGCATCTTCTGCCTCCAGGATCTTTGTGGGTGCTGGCAGCAGAGCCACATGGACACCAGGAGACAGAGAAGGCATGCAGCTTCCCTCTGATCCCCTCACACAGTGCCTGTCTTTGGTCACTGAGCATCTTTGGCTGGATAATTAAGCATTGCAGGTTTAGGTTTGGGGCTGGCAGGGTGGTTTTGGCTACTGTCCTTGGACGCTCTCGTGCACCAGCTGCTCCCCTTGCCAGGGAGGAATGTTGAGCAGCTTGTGGCTGTGGCTTTTCCACCCTTTCTGCAGTGCCACCGCTCCATCAGCGGCCAGGAGAGGGGTGGGAAATGCTCTGGCACCAGACCTGAATCAGCACAGTGCTGCAGCGAGTGAACCAGACAGAAGGGACCTGGGGGCTCATGCCTGTGGCAGCTTCCTTCCAGACTTTTAGTCTTTCTCTCCCCTTCTTCAGTGTGCTCCCGGGGACCTTATGTGCCAAGGCTGTGAATTAACACCCTTGTATTTAGCCGAAACTTCACGACCTCCCCCAAAACCTGTGAAAAATAAAAGGGGGTGCTGAAGCAGCCAGCAGCAGGGAAGATGCAACGTGTAAGGCCAACATCTCATGGACCTGGCCGACATCTCCTCCTTCCCGACACCCCTCTGTGCTCGGGGTGCCCCGGCACAAGCGGGCTGAGGCTGGAGCAGGCTGCCCTGTGACCCCCCACCCTGGCAGGGAAGATCCAAGGCCCCAGGCACCTTTCCCTGGCTCCCTCGCTGGTGTTTGGGGGCTCAGGGCTGGCCCCCACCCCTCCTATTGCTCCCCCAGGTCCTCCCCCGGAGCAGAGCTGCCTGGGGTTGCCCAGAGGGTGGTCCCTGTGGTGCCACTCAAGCCCAAGGGGTGACACATGGTGCATGAAGGTCCCGGGGCTCGGAATCCACACACAGAGAGCTGCGGCAGAAGGCCACTCGGAAGGAAAGCAGGAGAAGCTGTTTATTTTACCCCTTTTCCCTAAAACCCATACAGAAAGTGACTGTGAGTCAGTCAGTCCCTCCCTCAGGGTGACTGGATGTCACAGGATCATGGAATCCCAGGTCAGAAGAGACCTCAAGGATCATCTGGAACTTTTCTTGGCAAAACCCATCAGAGAATCACCATGGTTGGAAAGGACCTCTGGGATCATCAAATCCAACCTTCATCCCAACGCCTCCCTAACCAGTAGCCCACAGCCTCAATGCTACATCTGCTCCTTTTTTGAACCCCTCCATGGATGGTGACTCCACCACTTCCCTGGGCAGCCCGTTCCAGTGTCTAACCACTCTCTCAGGGAAGAAACTCTTCCCAATATCCAATGGAAACCTCCCCTGGTGCAACTTGAGGCCATTTCATCCCATCATCAGTAATCAGAATCTCGGGGCTCCAGGAGCTGGGGATGGAGGGGACCCACCGTGGCTCTAGGCAGGGCTGTGGGACCTCCCTGCCCACCCATGTGGGTGGGAGCCAGGCATGACCAAGGTGCTTCTCCAGAAAATGTTTGTTTGACCAAAATGTTCCAAATTCAGGGAATATTTGGGCAGGAGGGGAGAGGAGGACAGGTAATTTTTAATATCAGCAAAACAGCCTGAACTGAAACCCAAAAGAGAAGGATAAAACCACCTGTAGTCAATACTTCATATGAGCCTTGCTACTTAGCCATGACCACTGACACGCTGTGAAGAGTAGCCAGAAATACTAGAGCCCAGTACTGCCCCAGGCTGACCCCCTCCTTGCACCAGGACAGCCCCAGGTGGGGTGGCCAGGGCCACATGCCTGTCCCCAGGCCCTGGGCAGCACCACGGAGCTCACTGCAGTGAAGCCAGACCACCAGGGTGTAGTCTTGGGCCACCAAGCAGAAAGGGCTGCAGGAGAGCTGCCATGGTGGAGCTACATGACCTACAGAGAGTGGGGTGGAACTGGGCTTCTTGCAGATGGTCATGGCCACACTGGCTTGACCAAGGGATAGTCCTGCTCCGAGTGAAGGTTAGATCAGAGACCTCCAGAGAGCCCCCTCCAACCAAGGCCTCAAGGAAACAACACTTGTGCACAAGCACAACCCAATCCAAAGGCCAACGATGCTGTCTGAGTGTTGAGATGTATCCTACAGAAGCAAAAAAAAGACCACAGACACTGTGGGCCACCACCAGGCAGAGTAGAGCTGTGGGATCAACACCTCCTGTGGTGCAGCAGAGCCACCTAACAAGGAAGGTCCCACATCCCCCAGTCCTTCCTGCCCCAAATGACCCTGTAGATGGGCTGAGGACACTCCTGTGGCTGGAGGCAACGTAAGCTGAGACTTTGCCTCACTGCCTCTGAGGTACTTATACCTCTCCTTCTCCAGCAGCACCCCGTGCAAAGGAAGAGGTGCCCCCCAAAGGCAGTGGTTTCAATGAGGAAGCTGGTGGCACACTCGCCGGGTGGTGGGATCTCAGCCCAGCAGTTTATTCAGCAGGGAATTTACACTGGTGCCATCAAAACTCACACGGCTGCCCTGAGTGATCTGGAAATGAACTCAACCTACAAGCTGTTTTCACCTTAATTCTTGAATGATGGTGTTCACAGAGCCAAGGAGCTCCTTGAAGTAGCCGTCCTTGTCCCCTTCCCTCTGCTCCTCCGCCGCCAGCTCCTCGTACTCACTGCGCAGGAGGCTGAGCGTGCTGCTGAGGGCCTGGTCCCCCCGGTACAGCTCCTTGCAGAATTCCATCAGCACCCCGACCAGCTTGAGGACCTTCTCCCGAGTGTCGTGCTCCGGCATGGCCAGCAGGTTTGAGACAACCATGCACCAGTCCTGTTCCACCACGGCTGGGACCAGACGGACCTGCCGGTACTGCTGGATCTTCTCCTCTGTTTGATCCCCGTGCTGTGAGGCCTCAAGGAGCATCTGTGGGGAATGGTGGAATATGGGTTAGTATCCCTATCAGAGAGCAACTGCTCCCAGAAGAATCCCAGCATGATGGGGGGTGGAAGTGACCTCTGGGGATCACCTCGTCCAACCCCCCTGCTCCAGCAGGTCACCCACAGCAGGGTGCCCAGGATCACATCCAGGTGGGTTTGGAACCTCTCCAGAGAAGGAGACTCCACAACCTCTCTTGGCAGCCTACTCCCCGCTCAGCCACCCTCACAGCAAAAAATTTTCTCCTCCTGTTCAGATGGAACCTCCTGGGTTCCAGTTTGTGCCCCTTGCCACTTGTCCTGTCGCTGGGCACCACTGACAAGAGTCTGGCGCCAGCCTGTTGACCCCTGGGAGCCCTTTAGCTCTTGCTCAGCATTGATCAGATCCCCTCTGAGTCTTCTCTTCTCCAGCTGACCAGCCCCAGGGCTCTCAGCCTTTCCTGGCACAGAGGTGCTCCAGGCCCCTCAGCAGCTTCACAGCCTCCTCTGGACTCTCCCCAGTAGGACCTTGTCTCTCTTGAAGTGGGCAGCCTGGAGGTGGAGCAAATACTCCAGAGGTGGCCTCACTAGGGCAGAGTAGAGGGGGAGAAGAAACTCCCTGACCTGCTGGCCCACTGATTTATCTCACTGTTTTATGGGACACGGTGAGGACAAGGAGGGACAATGTTGAGGAGACCTCCCCTCTCCTTCTCCCCTGACAGGGCCGTTTGCTAAACCCCTTCTGGCCACGCAGGGTTTGGGGTGAAAAGGGAAGAAGGCAGCAGAAGAAGCTGTTCTGAGCCCCAGCAACTGGTGCTTGGGCAACAAGAGATTCTGATGGTAGTTTAGGATCTTCAAGCCAACCTATCTGCATGTCACCCAGCCCACCCAAACCTGCCACCCTGCCAGGCACTAAGGGCTGTCCCGTCCCCTCCGTGGGAGGTGGGTTAATGAAAAACAAGGATTTAATCTCGCTCTGGGCTCTCCCAGGCACTTGCCTCCTGCAGCAGTGGCCTGTGGGATGGAGGGAACTCAACCCAACAGCGTGGGCCAGCACATATCCTTGACTGGCCCCTCCTCACCCTTGTCCTGTGAGGAGGCTCGGTGGCCCTTTGGCTCAGTGGGGGGATGAAGGTGGGGAGAGCCCAGCCAGGTCCCATCCCCTCCCTCCTGGCTCCTCACCTTCTCCACGATGAGGTCATAGAGGAGTGTCACCACACGGACATGGAGGGTCTCCATCCCCTTCTGCCTGAAGAGGCTCCTGAGGACCTGGAGGCCTCCCAGCTTGAGGAACTGCTGCTGGGCATAGGGGAAGTGTCTCAGCATGGAGGACAGAGCGAAGAGAGCCTGGTGGAGAAAGGTCCATCAGCATGGTGGCCATGGCTGCGGCATCTGGCTCAGCCTCTCTTCACGGTATCCCATGGGGACAGGAGAAATATGGGCCAACCCATTTGCGTTGAGCTCGCTGGTAGATGCCTTCAACCCTCTCCTTACTGAGGGGCATCTCCAAGAGTCCCTTCTTCTCCTGGTCCCAGCACTCCCCGGCACCGTGAGCTGCCCAAACTTGGGTGATTTCCACCCAAACTCCACCCAGACTGTCACAGTGTTTGCTGGAATGATAACCCACAGAGACCTGGGGCTACCACCTGAACAGACCCAACGCCACCACTTCTTGCAGTTCACCCCACTGGCTTCAGGCTAAGGATGGGGTGAAGGGGTGTCCAGAATCATTCAGAAGAGCCTGGTCCCCTTGAGGTGATCTGGACACCTGGAGATCCTCCTCTCCCTTGCACCCACGTGGCTGGAGGACAAGCCCACGTCGCTCCCCAGGACACAGTCCCAAAACAGGGTCTGTCTCAGTGCAGCACCACACACTGGCAGCGAGACACCCACACTTGCCTCCTGGGCCTGGAGCAGCCAGGGGTTAACACTGAGGAGACAATTTGGGGCCAGCTGGCTGAAATTCCCTGGCCTGGCTTTGGCAGCCATGGTTTGAGGATGCTCAACAGGTGCTGGTGGGGAGCAGAGCTGGCTCCTCTGCACACAGCATGGAAAATGGAAATTTCAACCCTGGGAGGCTCTGAGAAGGCTGCATGGGAATGTGGACACCACTGAACTCATCCCTCGTGCTCTTCTCCAGGGGCTGCCAGTGGGATGAGCTCAGTTCTTTCCAAGAACTGGCCTGTACCCACCATGCAAGTGTTCAAGTGATGCTGGTGAGGACCTCTGCATGCCCAGCATCCCTCCCCACTCCAAAATGAGCTCCAGATTGAGTCAAGGGCACTCCTGGGAGGAGTTCCTGAGCATTGAGCATCCTGTGATGCACTTCTCCAGCTGGGACCTCCTCACAGCCATGGCCAAAAGCAAAGGGGTTCCCCAGATTCTCCCGTGTCTTTCACTTGCTGGAGGACTCTTACCATGGACCGAAAGGGAACTTGCCCTGCTCACTGCAGGGAGGTTGTTCTAGATGACCTTTACAGGTCCCTTCCAACCCAAACCAGCTTGTGGTTCCATTTTTGGGAGCCTGTCAAAGCACTGGCACCCCACAGGCAGGTACACTAAAGATGAATCAAAGAGCTGGTGGTTCCCTCTGGCAGGAGGTGGCTGTCTTAAAGGGTGGGGCTGCGTTTTTGGGAGCAGTTAGATAATTTACGGCCTGCAAACAGAGGTAGCTTCATCCTAAAGCCAGGGTAAGGAGATCTTATGCTCCAGGGAGTGCAACGAGGGCACCCCTGGGGAGCCAAATCCACCCAGCACGGGGGATGCCTGAAGGCACTCACACACAGCAGGGGCTCTGCCCAGAGGTGCAGCTCCTCTCACCCACCTTCTTCTTGACAGCCAGGGGCTGCTCCGTAGCCAGAATCACCAGGAGCTTCTGCAGAGCACCCCCCTCGATTGCCTCGATCTGGACTTTGGGGTTGCTGCAGGGAAGAAAGCAAAAGGCAGGTCAGCAACAGAGCAGGGCAGGGCAGGGGGGGCTGGGCAGCACCCCATGGCACACACCAGGCAGGCCCAACCCAGCCTGACCCCAGAGCAAAGCCCCCCAGCTCCCACTGCCCTCAGCTCGTGGTCAGGGGGAAGGTCCCGAGTCCTGCAGAACACCTTCAACACAGGAGCACAGCAGGAAGCCACAGCCACGGGGCTGGGGAAGAGCTCACCAGCCTGTCCAGCCCACCCCACCACGTGTCCCATGTCCTACTCGTCTTCCCCAGGCAAGGAGCAGTTTCCCTCTTGGCTGTTGGATCCCATCTATCCCTCACCAGCCTTTCCTTTTGGCTCCCACTCCCCTCTCCCCCGTGCCTCGCTTGCTGTTAACACACTGATTGATTCCAAGGCTGCAGCACCGTCCCTCCAGCTCAGCTGGAGGGAGCTCCTGCTTGGCCCTGGTGCCTCCGAATCACAAACCACTCCTGGTCTCACCACCCGCACACCTCTTGCTGGCACCGCTTTTCTCCAAGGGCTACCAAGGGCCAAACGCACCCTCTGTCTGCAAGAGCCACGCTAAAATGCCAGGTCTGCATGGGAAGAGCTGCCCTGGGCACAGGCCGATGAAGACAAGCCTTGCCCACCCTCAGGTACCAGCTGCAGGGCAATGGCATGGGCATCCTGCTGAGGACATCTGGCACCTGCCTGGCTGGGGCAGGAAGGAGAAAGAACAACCCCAGAAGAGATTTCACAGCATGGTCCCACCTACAGCCCTTCATCAAGGATGGCCAACATCCCTCTCCCTGCAGAGCAGCGATGGCCTGGCCTGGGCTCTGAGTTTGACGTCAGAAGTCAATGCAGGATCACAGCACCAGCCCCTAAACCTTCAACTGTCCCCAGGCAACCCCTGAACCCAAGACAATTTCCCCCCCACCAGTGACAACGGCTGCTCTCATCTCCAGCCACAAAGCCAGCCACGGCCCCTCCAGCACCAGGACAACCCGGTGGTGGTGCTGCAGCCCCACAGCACCACCACACCCCATCCAGACCCAGCAGCTTCTCCCAGGGCGACGACAGGGGAAGTAGGACGATGGGATGGGTGACAAGGAGCTCCAGGGTTGGGCTGAAGACCCATCTAACAAATCCAAGCAGGTAGAAAGGTCCTCAGTGTGACCTTCACCTTCAGAAGAGCCAGGGACGAGGAACATCTGCCCTACAGAAGCAAACAAATCCTACACCTCCTTTTGGTCTGGATGGATGTGTCAGCCAGACACACCCAGGGCTTGTGATCGGGCTCCTTCGGGAGCCCAAGGACACAACATCCAGAGGGCAGGAAGGAAATGCAGCAGTGAGGAGCAACTCCTGTCCCCAGGTTGGCAGGGGCAGAGCTGCCAGGGCCAAGCTCAGAGCCCTGCACAGCCCCACTGCCCTGGGCAGCCTGGCACAGCCCTGGACAACCCTCAAGAGCAAAAAATTGTTCCTCAGGCCCAACCGAAACCTCCCCTAGGGCAACTTGAGGCTGTTTCCTCTTGTCCTGTCACTTTTTCCTTGGGAGAAGAGCCCAACCCCCACCTGGCTCCAGCCTCCTGTCAGGGAGCTGTGGAGAACCAGAAGGTCTCCCCTGAGCCTCCTTTGCTCCAGTCTAAACCACCACAGAATTGGAGATGAAGAAACCCCAGCTGCATTTCCAGACCCCGAAGTTGGAGCTGGCAACTCTAATAAAACTTCTAATCCAAAAACCTGACTAAATTTCCCACTCAAGTCACTCTGGGCAAGAGGGACCAGAGTAAGTGCAGAACAAGCTTATAGGCAAGCACCTTCCTCAGCATAATTGCACTGAGAGGAGAAGCCAGAGACCTCTTGGTGCCATTCAACTGAAAACATTCAGTTTGGGATATCCAAGTTCTATCATCACTTCTATCTAGAATAAATAATAAAAACTCTACAGCAAGGTAGAAAAATGGGTATACCTTCCAATGCTTGCCTAGTCCCCTGGGGGATTTGATCTAATCAAAACCTCTGAACCACGGAGGTTTTGCCAAGGAGAACCTCTAGAGGTTAGGAAGCCTTTCTGGATGGTAGGCGTGCTGCTCACTTCTCAACATTTCTGTTGTTTAATGTCTCTACTATGAACAATCTGGGCTCCACGGTAACAAAAAAGCTCGTGGCAGAGTTGAGACAACTCAGCACAGATCTGTACAAATGGCACTGTCAAGCCAGGGACCAAAGCCAACCCGAAGAGACACAACGAGGCAGACAGTGGAGCGCTCGCACAGGACATTCACCCTGTGCTCATCTGCTGGTGGCTAAGGGGGTGCTGGCACCAGCAATGAGGTTTGCTGGAAAGCAGCTGAGGCTGGGACAAGGGAACAAAACCTCCGATGACATCCCCTGGTGCTGCAGTGATGGCAGAGACTTGGGTGCACTCAAACCTGGGTGAGGAACAGCCACGAGGCTACAGGGACTCAGCAAAAGCTCGGGCTCAAGCAGCTTCCCAAGAGAGACCCTCGTGTGCTCAGCAGCCCCTGTTTGCCCTGGGAGGACCCACCACATCCCCTCCAGATGTGACTCTCACTGCATGTCTGAGGTCCTTGTGTCTCACATGGTGCCCACGTCCATCACATCCATCTCTCTCATTCTGTTCCTGAAGAGCAGAAAAGGAGGCTGGGTACAGGCTCATTGTGACTGATCCATGCAAGAAACCACCTGGGCACTGGGACTGGTTAATGTGCAGGCTGCTGGTGTTCATGCTGGCCAAGACCTGTTGAGCACGGGTAAAATGCTCAGTGAGACCAGCAGTAATCTCTGTTGCCCACAGGTGCACACACCTTCATCTCTGAGCAGCTGCTGAGAAAGCTCTGGCCCTTGCAAGGTGGGCTTTGTTCTCTGGCAGAAGTTCCTGAACTTCTTCAGACATGAGCCATCCATCCCTGATTGTGAGAGAACCTCTCAGCAGCTCTGGGCAGGGGCCACCAGACCCTCTCAGTATGGATCCTGCAGATGATACCCTCTTTGCTAGGGTGGAGGCAGCAGTCTGCTCTCGGTGCCTTCAAATCCCAAGTCAGGCTGTTCCTCCATCCAACTCAAGATGTCCCCAATGCCTGCAGACCTCCTTGCTTCTTCCCCCCTCTGCCAGGGACCTCTGCAGACAGCTCACCCAGCAGTGATGGGGCTGCCCCCACACCATCACAGCACACTTTAGAAGCACTGTTCTGACCCCAAGACAAACAACATTTCGGTTGCCCACTGCTGCCTCCTTCCAGAGTTCCCAGGGTACTGAGCACAAACCCACTGTTCGTTCCACCAGCCCAGCACGGGTCCCTTGTCCTGGCTGGAGGAGGGTGACCACGTCCTTTGGCAGAGAGGAGAAAAACCCAGCCCAGGGGAGGAAAAGCCAACAGCTTTTCCACCTGAGCCTGCCTGCTGCAGCTCTCGGCGGCAGAAGGAAACTTTTTCTGTCAGTTTCTAACTCACTGCGTTGGAGCTACAGCTTCCCACCAGGGGCCAGAAATGGTAACAGTCCAGGGGTGTTTGCCAGAACACCACGAGCCTCAGCAGAGCACAGAGAGAGGAGCAGGAGTAACAAAACCAAGACCAGTGCTGTTGGAGTCAAACCGAAACAAAGGTGCTGCAGCAGTGACTGGTGGCAGGTCCTGCCTGGGGTGGGTGGGAAGGCAGAGGTGGGACCTGGCACCTCCCAAAAGCTGACAGGTCAGGATGTTTGTACCCTTCTTCCTTTATTGTCTTTCATTAAAGCTCTCTGTGGAAGCAACAGGACCTTAGGATGGGGATGGCTGGCCAAAGGACCCACCAGCATGATGGAGTCCTCAGCACAGCAGAGACAGGGACCTGCTGGAGCAGGGCCAGAGGAGCCCCAGCAATGACCCGTGGGGAGAACCCCTCTGCTCGGAGTCCAGCAGGAGAGAGTTGGGCTTGGGCAGTCTGAGAGGAGAAGGCTCCAGATGGGGAGACCTTCTGGTGGCCTGCAAGGACTTCAAGGGTTCTGTCAGAAAGTCGGGGACAAAGTTTTAGCAGGGCTTGTTGCCACAGGACAAGGGGTGATGGCTTTAAAATAAAAGAGAGAGATTTAGACACGAGAGGAGGATGAAATGTTTTCCACTGAGGGTGGTGAGCCCCTGTTCCAGGTTGCCCAGAGAGGTGGTCATTGCCCCATCCCTGGAACCATTCCAGGGGGGGTGGACTAGATGAGCTTTAAACCCAAACCATTCCGTGATTCTGTGGTTCACTGGCAAACTTGTGATATGGAAGCAGAAGATGAAGACGACATTTTTTAAGAGTCCCATCCGATAAGAGACACCCATTCCATGCTCCCACCAGGATGACCCCAAGAACTTGTGCACAAATTTAGGAGAGATCTCCCAGAGTTTTCCCAGACTGCACATGTGAAGGGCAGGGGAAAAGACTGAGGAGGAGCAACACAGCCCTGAGGCACAGTGGCTCCTGAGTTAGGCGGGAACTTGCAATAAGGCAGCAAAATTAGATTTAAATTAAAAAAAAGAAGGGAAGATCAGGGCAGGCAGGCAAACGCCCTCATCAAGGACACACAGAGAATATTGATTTCTTGGCCTCCTCCTCCTTGTGCAAACTGCACGAGAGCCTGGGAAAACAAAGGGTCAGTTCCTTCCTTTGAGCATCCTGCCGAAGCCAGGCAGGGAAGGAGCAAAGGGAGAGGAGAATGAAGAGGGCAATGGAGGGGTTGTTCCTGCCCAGCTGAGCACGGGGTGCTGAGCACAGCATTTCTCTTGCCCTGCCTGGAGCGTGTCCTGTGGTAGCCACACACCTGCTCTGGTGGCCACTGGCTGCTGAGCTCCACCAGCACCCTCCCCAGGAGAGCCCAGGCTTTGATGGAAGGTGAAAAGGCCGTGAGGATAATCACTGGGCTAGAGAAGATTTAATGGGTCTCCTCTCCTGTCAGAGCCAGCAGTCTGCGATGCCACCGGGGAAATCAAAGCTCGGGATCAAAGTCTGTAAGTCTGGGAAACAGCCTAAAAAATTTAGTGCAGTCTATTTAACTTGTGCTGTAACCTAAAGATCAGAAACAGGCAGCAAGGCAGCGGGGCTCAGCTCATCCTCCCCCTGCCCAGTTCTCACTCCAAAACCTGAAAAGGTGAGTGTGCCAACACCAACGCTCTGCTTGCCACCTCGGCGCTGACGTGGGGCCACCATGGCACCAGGGCACCGAGCCCTGCCTGCCTCCTCCTGCCCCTCCAACCACCACACCTGGGTAAGAACGTGAAAGGCAATGGAAAAGGTCGTTTTTGTGGGCCCTGAAAACCACAAGCAATACCAAGCAGGGTCACCAATGACCAGCGATTCTGTATTTGGAGGATTTCTGACAGCTCTTGTAAGCATATTCATGTTAAAATTACCTGACAAGTAAGAGATGGAGTGATCAAACTGATCATTACGATGCCAACGTTTAAAGGTTTGACTGGAATTCAGTAATTCCAGCCTGAGCTGTAGCTGTAAATCTCTGAATAAGGGCAGGAAGAAGAGGCAGGATGATCAGCAGCTCGTTAGTACCTGCACGACTGAACTCTAAATTGCAGGTTTGAGAAAAAAAAAACAAAAAAACAAAAAGCATTGAAATAGTCCAAGTGAGAGGTGAGACATGGGGGGGGAAGGTGCTTTCTCACTGCATCCCAAGCACTGGTGATGGTGTGAACTATTCCCATAGGAAAAAAATAGTGTGGACGTGGCCCTTGGGGACATGGTTTAGGGGCCACGGTAGTGTTGGGTTGGTAGTTGGACTTGATGATCTTTTTCCACCTTCATGATTCTGAGATTTAACACAGAGCCTTCCATTACTGCAGAGCCCTGTGCTATCGAGGACATCTGCACACACAGCTTGGGTTATCTGGGGTAAGAATAAAATCAGCCCAACCCCAACGAGGCCACCTAAAACTATCTGGAGTTAGGAGGAGGGGGGATGAAGCACAGACCCACCCCCAAGCCCTCTCCGAGGTCTGCATGCAGCAGACCTGGCCTAGAAAGCTCCTCCATTGAGTGGTGAAATGCTGGGGTCTGAACACAGACTCCTGAATTAAGGTTGACATATGGGTGATTCCCACAGCCCTTCATACAGAGGTGGTGAGTTTGCCTTATAGCTTCCCCCCAGGGTGCGGCCGGCCCTGCAGGGAGAGCCAGACGGGAAATGAGCCCCAGGGGTCCCGCATTGAGTTGACAAAGGTCAGGTGTCTGCTTGGGGATAAAAGCTGGGACCACTGGCAGGGAGTCAGGAGTGTCTGTCTGTGGAGTGCACTCCCCAGAGCTTCCTGGTTCAGGGCAGACCTCCTGACTCTCCCTGGAGCTGGGCCCCAGTCTGCTCAAGACCTTTGCGAACGCCGGCGGATCAGGTGAGAGTCACTATGTGGTCACCTTTCTCTTATGTATTTAGCTTGCTGGTCTGGCTGTTTCCCATGCCAACTGTGGGCAGCCTCAGTTCCCTGTTTGTACCACCTGTTGTGGGCCGAGTCATGTCGTTTGTGGGATCGTTGGGGGTGGTGTTGATTAGTGACCAACTGATTGTCTTGTTTGTGCCCCCGGTGGTCATTCATGTCATAACGTTTGTGTCTACAATACAGTCTGCCTATTGGATTCTCTTCCTGCTGGTTGTGTCATTCCTGTTAGGCCTGGTCATTGGCAAAACAAGTGGATTGGACAGAAAGGCCTTCAGAGCTACGACTCAAGGAGATGAAAAACCACCCAGAAAAACGGAGCCCGAAGTAGTTGTGCCGATCAAACCAGAGCAAAGAAGAGAAGTGGGGGTGAGGGGGGAGAACCTGACAAAAGGAAACCCAGGTTTCAACAGGCAACACAATACAACAATCCCGTATGGGAGATGTGAAGCATAAAAGAGACGTTAGATGTTCAAAAGCACAGAACACAGGAGAGACGGGAAAGAAAAGCCCTGAGAAGATGAAAATCTCCACTTCAATGCAATGCTGCCTTCTCACTTTCCACCGAGCCAGGAGCTCAGCGCAGTAGCGGGGGAGCAGCAGCAGCCCTGGGAGAGCAACCCCAAAGGGTCACGTGGGCCCCAGAAGGGGTTTTAATGAGCAATTAGGTTCTTGAGTATTTGTTGCTAAGAGGAGGAACAGAATTGCAGAGAAGT
Source organism: Merops nubicus (assembly GCF_000691845.1). Classification (NCBI taxonomy): domain Eukaryota; kingdom Metazoa; phylum Chordata; class Aves; order Coraciiformes; family Meropidae; genus Merops; species Merops nubicus. The sequence continues at coordinate 12,539 of NW_008613052.1, read as the reverse complement.
TTGAGCTGAGGACATGATTCAGTGGTTCTGATGGGCTGATGTGATACTTCAACCAAGGCAGTGTGTCATGCAAGGGATGCAGAAACAGCATGGGGCTGGCCTAGGACAGGCTGGGAACCTTGGCAGCTGGTCAGCCAGTCCTCTGTCATCATATGAGCCCTGCAACAACCCTGCTCATAGCAGGAGGGTTCTAACAGCCCATTATGGACAAGCCCGGAACGTCTTGGGAACACAGGGACATGGAGTTTAACCAGGGCAAACTGCTCTCGTATCCCTGTGTCTAAAGGGGCAGTGAAGCTGGGGAAGGGTCTAGAGCCCAAGTCTGGTGAGGAACAGCTGAGGGACCTGGGGGTGCTGAGCCTGGAGCAAAGGAGGCGCAGGCTCTCCACAGCTCCCTGACAGGAGGCTGGAGCCAGGTGGGGGTTGGGCTCTTCTCCCAAGGAAAAAGTGACAGGACAAGAGGAAACAGCCTCAAGTTGCCCCAGGGGAGGTTGAGGTTGGCCCTGAGGAACAATTTCTTCCCCAGGAGTGTTGTCCCGGGCTGTGCCAGGCTGCCCAGGGCAGTGGTGGAGTCCCCATCCCTGGAGGGTTTTCCAAGATGTGGAGATGTGGTGCTGAGGGACATGGTCAGTGGGGACCTGGCAGTACTGGAGGAATGGTTGGACTTGATGGTCTGGAAGGTCTCTTCCAACCAGAGCAATTCCACGGTTCCACATCGCAGGAATTACCTGGTGTGAGTTCCTGTCCCCTTGCAGACACCATGGCTCCAGGTTGGAGGTGCAGAGCAGAGCTCCTCATGGCATGGCCAAGGCCAAGAGCCCTAAGGAGCCCCATGGGGAGGCACCCAGCTCGCTGAAGGCCAGGAGGGAAAGGCCAAGGCTCAGTATTTTGGAAGAGGAGAAAAATGAGATGAGCTGCAGTGCCGTAACACAGCCTAACAGATGGGTGATTACATTTCTATCAAGATCTGTAAAAGTCATTAAATAAAACCACAGAATAACGAATCTGCGACAGCAAAACAGCTCACCAGGGTGCAGAGAGCCCATCCTCCTCTTCCTCCTCCTCACCTCTCCATGGAGCACAGTACAAGAGTGATCACCAACTCTGGACAACAAAACCTCAGGTGCCAGAGCAGAATCAACCCCGGCAGATTGTTCCTCTGAAGGCACACAAACAACAAACTGACAGGCTGTACTTACAGCCTTGGAGAAAAAGGTGTCAGAGAAACAGGCTGGAGGTGGCACATGGTGACAGGGTGAGCCCAGGTAGGAATCCCACTGCTCGCAGCTCCTGAGGACACCCCAGAGCCTCAGCTTCGCCAGCCCTGAGCTTGATTTTGGAGCCTTCACTTTACCTCCCAGCTACGAGAACATCGGTGCTGGTGGCCGGGTGACTTGCTGCTCTCCTGAAGCTCCCACTGACATCAAGAAAGCTTTTCATCACTGAGACTTCAAAGCACCCCCTGATTTATAGATGGGGAAACCAAAGTGCTCCCAGGAGCAGCAGGGTGCAAGCAAGAGTGCTGGGCTCCTGCCTCCCTGCATGCCTCCTGGCTCCAATACTCAGCTGGCCTGGGATGGTGGCAAACACAGGAGCACCCAAAGTCCTACCACACTCCTTGCTGCTGCTGTGGGACCCCTGAATGAGACCCTTCTGCCACAGTCACTCGCAGCAGGGCAGCTTAGGTAAATGAGAAGCTGGACATGAGCCACCAATGTGCAGTGGCAGCCCAGGAGGCTAATTTAATCCTGGGCTGCATCAAAAGAAGCGTGGCCAGCAAATGGAGAGAGATGATCCTGCCGCTCTACTCTGCCCTGGGGAGACCTCATCTGGAGTCCTGTGTCCAGTTCTGGTGCCCCCAGCACAAGAAGGATGTGGAGCTGTTGGAGTGTGTCCAGATGAGAGACACAAAAATGATCCAAGGGCTGGAGCAGCTCTGCTGTGAGGACAGGCTGAGGGAGTTGGGGCTGTTCAGCCTGGAGAACAGGAGGCTCCGGGGGGGACCTTATAGTGACCTTCCAGTACCTGAAGGGGCCTACAAAAAAGCAGGGGAGGGTCTATTCAGAAGAGTTTGTAGTGACAGGACGAGGGGTAATGGCTTTAAGCTAGAAAAGGGCAGATTTAGGTTAGACATCAGAAAGAAGTTCTTTAATATGAAGGTGATAGATCACCTGAATAGGTTGCCCAGAGAGGTGGTGGAGGCCCCATCCCTGGAGACATTCAAGGTCAGGCTTGATGAGGCTCTGAGCAGCCTAACCTAGAGATGTCCCAGGCTATAGCAGGAGGGTTGGACTAGATGACCCTTCGAGGTTCCTTTCCAACCCAAACATTCTCTTCACTCCAAGAGTTTTGCCAGAAGCACCCCTGCAAGACCCGCTGCGTCATGCTGAGCACAACCTGAGGCAGGCAGAGCTACTCAAATATTCCAGCAAAGCCTCTTCCTAGTCTTGGGGTGACAGGAAAACACCGCAACAAGCTGTCTGAAGCACCAGAAGAAGATCAGCTGCTGGGCTCCCACCACCTCGGCTGAGGCTCCCCAGCAGCAGCGGGTGCCTAACTTATCATCTCAGGAGACATTAAAAGGCAGTCTGAGGGTAAGACCTTTAGTTGGGATTCGCTTTATTTATTTGCTTGCTCATTTGAGCTGATTTTTCTTTAAGATGAGGGCTAATAATGTATTAGAATGAAAAAGCAGCAAGCTTTTCCCTGGCGTGTCCCTGCTGGGGCCAGCAGCGGAGCGCAGGAGCTCTGCGGCTCTTCTACGAGACACGGGGTGTGAGAACAGGCACCTCGCTTCCCTCCCTTCCAGCAGCATCTCCACGAGGCTCTGTCCTATTTTAACCCTGCCATCTGTCTGCAGCTCTCGGCGTTCCCCCGGCACTGAGGAAGGCAGGTGTTTTTTAACATTCGCCTTACATGGAGCGAATCTTTCATTTCCCACCCCCTTTTGCTCACGGCCGTGCCCCGGCGCACCCCCAGGTGCCACGGTGGAAGACGTTGCTCCTAAAAAAAACTGATCAGCACTTCCAAGCACCATCTCAAGCCCCCCTCCTGCTCTGCTGCTGGATCACAGGGATCACCCACCCCCCCCCAACGCCACGGTTTAAACCCTGGCTGTTCCCAGTCCCACCGGGTTTGACAGTGTTATTAGAAGCATTTTAGACTGGAAAAGTAGATTTGTTTCCCTGAGTCATGACTCAAACCCGAGGCTTTGCTCCGTTCCCGAGAGCACAACAGTGTCTCCCAAACGCACAGCGCAGATTTCGGCTCCAAAAGCGAAGCTTGGGGAACGTGTCCAGCCAGGGACAGGATGGAAAAGCTGCACCTGCAAAAGCTGGGAAATCTTTTTTTTGGTCATTTACCTGGTTTTCATACACAGAAAGCATGACCTGTGGAACTCCAGCCCCTGGGGAAACCTAACAAACTCATTCTGCATCAAGCGACTTGGGAGAAGGGGGGAACCCCTCTGCTGGGAGCCCAGCAAGAGGGAGTTTGGCTTGGGCAGCCTGCAGAGGAAAAGGCTCCAGCTGAGGAGACCTTCTGGTGGTCTGTCAGTGCTTAACGGGGCTTGTCAGAGAGCTGGGGACAGACTCTTTATCAGGGCCTGTTGTGACAGGACAAGGGGTGATGGTTTTCAACTAAAAGAGGGAGACTTAGGCTAGAGAGAAGGAAGAAACCCTTTACCCTGAGGTTGGTGAGCCCCCCCGGTCTAGGTTGCCTAGAGACGTGGTAGAAGCCCCAACCCTGGAGACTTTCAAGGGGAGGCTGGATGGGGCTCTGAGCAACCTCATCTAGTTGAAGATATCTGGGTTCACTGCAAGGGGTTTGAACTAGATGAGCTTTAAAGGTTCCTTCCAACCCAAACCAGACTGATTCTATGACTCAATCACACATTAATAAGGAGGAAAGCAACAGCAGGAGTGTGGTCACAGGACCAGGACAGTGGTGCTGCCACACAACCCACAGACAATTCCAGCCAGTTCCTGGGTGGGAAGCCCTCGAGGAAAACTTGGGACTCACAGAAAGCACCAGCAATTTTCTGCTTTCTGATTCATCCCTACTCCGACACCTACGTGTGCAGCAGAGGAGGCTGGAACTGCTACATTTAGGATGACATTTAAAAATCAAGGTTCTGCTGCTGATGGCCATTAAAAACCCAGCAGCATTTTTCAGAAACAAGTGGGGTCTCGCGTCGGTGTCCCTGCCAAGTATCAGCACAGCAGTAATTCTCCTGGCAGCTTCAGTTACAAGATAAAGGAAAATTGCACCCACCTATAATTACTGTTTTTACTCTTGCTGTTGGGTTTTAAGCATTGCCTATATACCTTTAGATTTTTTAAACACAAAATAAGACATAAACATTTCCCCAAACCTTTCTAATTGTCAGATTCATCTTGCTTAACATCAGATATATAAAACGAAGACACGTAGCTCATAGGAGCTGCCTGGGCTCCCTCAGAAACACGTTCTAACCCATACTCTGCACAGCCCTGGAGACCCAACCACTGCTTCTCTATTTCCATGGCACTTGCTAATCCAGAAAGGCAAACCTACAGCCCGAGGCTTTAGATCCACTCTAAAGAAGGTTGCATCTATTTTGAAAAGCAGATGAGGAATTCCTGGTCCCCAGCAGTGAGCAGAAAAGATGATGTGCCCCATGGGAGATGGGGCTGTCTTTACTCCTGCCTTACAAGGGGATGATTTGCCTTTTGGAGGAGTCTTTCTGCCCTGTCTGGAGATGGAGCCTGGAGAGTTAGCTCAGGTTAGTTAGACACTCATGATGATGAGCTAGGTGACGCAGATCCAATCTTCAGACAGAAGGTGAAGGAAATTCCTACAAATGCGTGAATCAAGCTGTCAAGGAGTTAAAATGACCAAGCCAGCTAATAAAACTTGGTAATAATGCAATGAATTCATGGGCACATATAAGAAGCAAAGCCATGGCAGAGGCCACAGCTCAACAGAACGCTCAGAAAGGGCTGGAGCAAGGAGGGGGAGCACTTTCAGAAGGGAGAATTTTGCATAAAAAATGCCATGGAATAATTACACAAGGAGAAGGGAATTTCAGCAGCATGTCCTACATCACCAATGGATGGAGAAAACAGACACCTTGACAAAGAAAGCCAATGTGTCAACGAAGCTTTAATGACCCTAAAGGCAAGGAGAAAAAGTCCTCATCTGCTGCAGGGAGGAGGGAGTCAACAGAGAGATTTAGCCTGGCAACAGAACGGTGAGGAAAAGCCAGAAAGATCTTGAGATGAACACTGCCTCTGCAATGGAGAGCAGTGACACAGCATGCATCACAGGTAGGTTCTGCAAAGCAGGAGATAAGGGCTTCCTCACCAGGGCAGAAGGAAGCTCTGAGAGCTGAGCAGCTGCAGAAGATGAGATGCCTGGATTCAGAGACAGCCCGAACATGTCAGGTGAAGGAGGACACGGGGTTCAACTTACTCAAGGCACTGGAGCTGGGGAAAGACAGACACTCCACACATGCTGCTTGGGATGATCGCTTCCCACTGCTAGACTCTGCTGAGAGAGGACGAGGAGGTGGCACAACCAGGAGCTCACATGTGTGCTGTGAAGGCACGGGAGGAGAGGAGAGGAGAGGAGAGGAGAGGAGAGGAGAGGAGAGGAGAGGAGAGGAGGAATTGCTGGGATGCAAACCCCAAGTCGATCGCAGCCTAGTAAACAAAGCTGGGTCTCCTCCCGCCTGCCTCGTAGGATGAGAGAGGGAAGCCACTGGCCCATGGCTCTGCAGGGGGTGCCCTGCCTGCCCCAGGGGTCGGGCTGCTATCTGTGCCTTGGGAAGCTTCAGGACATCACTTCAGAAAGCGATGGCCCTAAAGCAATGCTTCCCGCCCAGACAGACGCTGGTGAACCCACGTGGGAGCTCCTGGCTGAGCTGGTGCAGATCATCTCCTCACCAGCGTCCCTCGGCTCAGCACGCAGCAGGCAGGCTGATTTCGGGCCATTTACACGGAGGAGGCTCCTGCAACCTCCAGCTGAGCACACAAACCCTACCAGATGAGAAGCCGCCGGCTCTGCACTAGTGGCTGATGACACAAGTGCCTCATTGTCCCTCGGCCATTCCCTGGCATGTGAAACACTGGCCACCTTCCCAAGAGCTGCAGACAATATCCACTGCGGGTTTGTGACAAGGAGATCAACCTCCACACACATCCTGCCACCTCCTCTCCTTACTGACATCCTTCCTGCTCCACTCCCCCAGCAGCAACGCCAAGAAGATCAGTACAGCTCTTCATCCTCCCTCATCATCCAGGCTGGATCTTCACCCTACCCCAGAGCTGATGGCATCCAGTGGTCCCAGCACAGCAAGGTGACACAGGCTGGGCAATGTAGAGTCCAAGTCAACACGAATGGCGGCTGACGTGACCTGTCTGAGCAGCTGAGCAACCACCACCCCATGGAGAATCAGTCATCACACGGACCTCCCTCCCTCCAACTCTTCTTCTGTCTATTGTGCAGAGGTAAGAAAAACCCCTCAGTTTGCTCTCCATTTGAAATTCAGCAACGGATGTCATCTATTCTCCTCCCCCAGGAGGGCTCACTGGATAATAAGAGCTGGAGACAAACCAAGTATCAAGCTGGGAAACAGGACTTGGACAGGCTTGAAGTCCATCGTGCAGAACCATCACAGTTAGTACAAATCCTCTCTCCTTCGTGTGCTCTCTCTGTGAATCCCCCAAATGCAGCACAGATCTTCTAGCACACTTGCCATGGGAGGAATCTGTGCAAGCTCCTGGTCCTCCAACACTCAGCCACGTTTATGTCCTTCACGCCGTGCTGTGACACCAGGTGTTGCTCAATGCCTTGGACAAGCAGGGTCCACGTATTGATGGCAATAGAGCTCTGTGTTCCACAGCACAAATCTGGGGACCTACAGCTGACTGTGGAGACATTACTGGTTCTGGAAACGTTGGCCACAAAGCTCCTTTCGTTCTGCTTTTGGTTGTAAATCAGGGGCTTACATGTGTAATTGGCCTAACGAGAAGAGCAAACAACAGCAGTGGTAGCACAGTGCCAGCAATTATTCATGCCTGTAATCAATGCCTGCAAAGCTGAACACCAGCCTGTAGAAACCTGGCTCTTCACTTCAGAAACCAGGACCTCGTCTGCAGGGCTTGGCCAGCAGAGTTCTTCATCTTGGGGGAAAGACTGAAGGGGTTAAGGATTTTTTTCTCTTTTTCACCCCCCCCATTTTTCATCCTATAAACCCACCACTCGTGCCAGGTTCAGGTCCACAGATCACTTTGGCTCTGTTTCAGAGCTTTGGAGTAATGGCAGTGGTGGGGGTAGAGGATGGAGCTGCCCTGCCTGGTTGGAGAGGAGGTCTCTGGGAAGAGGCAGAGCTGATTCCCACTCCTGGGAACTGGAGGCGATGGTTCCCAGCCAGCCCCCCTGCCCGCAGCCGGCCTGTGGAGGAGCTCCCACCCTGGAGATGACACCCGACCACTGGCCCTGCCCCTCCTGACCACGTGGTGTGATTCCACACAGGGGCCAAGCTGCTGACCCAATGCCTTGGACGGGTCCCATCGGTTAACAATGGCAGTTCCTCACTGATCAATCACTCCTCCGGGTCGAGCTGCAGGCAGAACACTTTGCCCTCTCTGCCCTCTCCAACCAACCGTGCCTGTCTCACTGCAACAGGGCAATGCAGCTGCTCCAGGACTTGCAGGAGGCAAGGTGTGATGAGATCATTCTTTCTGCTGTGCAGGTTTCCTGTCCACATCACCAGAACAATCCCTATAAAACTCTTCAAGCACACTGCTGAAAATCAGCATGGAATCATAGAACCGTTCTGGTTGGAAGAGACCTTTCAGATCATTGAGTCCAACCATTCCCCCAGCACTGCCAGGTCCCCACTGACCCATGTCCCTCAGCACCACATCTCCACGGCTTGGAAACCCCTCCAGGGATGGGGACTCCACCACTGCCCTGGGCAGCCTTGACAACCCTTTCAAGGAAGAAATTGCTCCTCATGTCCAACCAAAACCTCCCCTGGAGCAATGGCCTTCCTTGATAGCAAAGACTCTACTGGCAACAGAATTCCACCCACTGGGTGGTACTCACCAACCCAGCAGACAACACCCTGTTGAGATACTACTGATTTTAGTCCTTGAATGGCTTGAACAATTAGCAAGGTGGCAAGGTGTTAACACAGCCAGCAAATGGTGGCTGTCAGGAGCAGACCTGCATCCTGATGTACTGAAAGGCACCACCCAGGGCTGGGTGACCACCAGCACCCCTTCACACAGCAAACGGGCAAGTCACCCACACCAGTGCTCTGCAAAACAATGCATCAAGTCTTCTCCTCGGGTCCTGGTGAGTGGAAGTCACCACCTATCACAAGATCCTACAGCTGCACTTCCACACACACCTCCTCATACACCTGTTGGCAAAGGGCTTTGGGGTCTGTAGTCCAGCAGCTCTGCTGGCCTCACGTTCCTTCAGCACCACGTCAGCCCTTCGCTTCCTCAACACTCACCAGGCAGCACCAGACTTCTCCCATTCTAGCACAACAGGAGCAGGGACCTTCGACACACTCTGCACCTCTGAGGTGAGGAGGTCTGAGGCCCTGATAGACTTCCTTCACCACCACAATCAAGCCGTTCATCAAGTCCTCTGGCACTTGCGGTTGGTTTTCTCCTGCTTTAAGCAGGGGCTGAGGATGAACGGGAAGAGCTCTGTAAGGGCTGCTCTCCCTCTCTCTGCTATGCAGAGCTTCCCTCTTCAGAAATTTTCTGTAACTACCAAGTTCTGAGATCTTCTGAGGGAAACCACATTCATCCCTCTTCAGAAAGGACATTTTGACCCAATCCCCACTAGAAGAACTGCCAAAGTGATGCTCCCATCTCACAGTTAACGGTGCCAGGGACTTCGCCGTGGTGACACGGTGCTGCTATGACAACAGGGATGGGAGACTCATTAAGGGTCTCATCGAGAGGGATAACGAGCAATCACGGCTCAGAGAGAAGGAGGAATCAATGAGAGCTGTTGATGCCACAAGATTTTCCTGGATGGGGCCAGGTACTCGGAGAGCTTTGACTCACCACACAGTCCCTGCAAGCACAACTTCTAAGGACAGGCAGATTCCTGGGGAGTAGAGATGAATATTCATGAAGGAACTCAGTTTGGGAGAGGAAATGAATCAAGTGTGACAAATGCTGCCTATTAGGAAAAGAGGGTGGCGTCTATTTTTAGTGGAGTTAAGCAAACATGAAAGCTCACTCTCTAAGAACTCCAAATAATGCCACTCCCTGGCTCTGCCTCTCCGATAAGAACTGAGAATTTGGCAGCACGTTGCCACCAGCCAAAACCTGCTCCTCTGAATAGAAGTTCTTCCATTTAGGCCCCGTATGTGTTTTATAAAAATAAAAATGTTTCAATCTCTAATCTGCATGGGAAGATGTGACAGTTTCTACCAGGATTTCTGCCCCCCCCCCAGAATCATGAGGCTTGAAGGAACCTTTTGGAGATGGAAGAAAATGCTGCATTCAAAGAGCACTCGGGCGGAGCTGTAATCACTTCAGATGCACAGAATTAGCAGGAGAACATTCATCTCCCTCAGAATCAAGACCCGATTTGAAGCCGAAAGGAAGAGGCTTGGTCTGCCGCCATGCCAAGCACTCAGACTTTTCACTGAAGTCCAAGAAGCTACAGCTGCTCCGAGCCATTGAAAACCATGCCCAGGGCCTCCAGTGAAAACTCGTTTCCAGAGATGGCAGCAGATGATAAGGATGTTGACTCTTCCAAAGAAGCCCACGTTCCTGAGTATTTTTAGAGCTACTTACCCTGCCTAGTATTATTATTAAGCAGAGGTAGAGAATTTACTGCCTCCTCTTTGGAAATCTGTGAAAATTTCAGCAGGCTCCTCTTTTCTTCTTGTGATCTTTAAGGAGGATCCTCCTTCTACTTCTCAAGCTTAATAAAGTCCAAATAAATAAGACAACAGGGAGAGAATATTGCCTAATAAGAACAACATGAGCCCCACAAAGCTGTCAGAGAGGCCTGATCCCATAGGCTAAAGTGCTCGCAAACCAGGACTAAGAGCACAATGTTTGAAGAGATCCTTCTAGGGTTCTTCTAACAGTCAGAAGACCCCTGGGTGAGGGGAGAGCATGAGCCAGGGTTGAAGGACCCTCACAGGAAGCCCCTCCAGGCGTCAATGGCTCAGCTGGTTCCTGCACTCTCCACTGCTGTGCACCAAGGACCAACTCTTCCAGTCAAGGGCTCCATTTCCTAACAAGTCATCCATGTGGCTTCTGCCACATCTCCTCTAGAGCTTCGAACAAGGTCTTAAAGATGGTTTAAAAGAAGCAGCTCTGAAATGAGACATTTTGAGCATTATTATGGATACCTGTCTCCAGCACCACGCAGGCTGGGTGAAGATCAGCAGCAGAAAGACACAGACTTCCCCACTCCAAACCCTGGGAAACCATCTGTGACTTTGGAATCTGAGGTGGCAGCTCCCCCTGAGGTTCCCTTCCTGGCCAGGTCCCCCTTCAACTAGGGCGAAGATGCCCACCACTAATGAAGTGTGACTTGTTACTGGGTATACTGGGGCAACCTGCATCCCCAGCATAGCAGGTGTGGCTGGGTCCCCACCAGGAGAACAGCCAACACATGGAGCTCACTGTAGATCACCTCCATGGCACTTCAGTGTCATTTGTTAGCAAAGTTTGGCCTAGTGTCCTTAACACAGAATCCCAGAATGATGGGGGCTGGAAGAGACCTCTGGAGATCATCTTGCCCAACCCCCCTGCTCCAGCAGGTCACCCACAGCAGGGTGCCCAGGATCACATCCAGGTGGGTTTGGAATCTCTCCAGAGAAGGAGACTCCACAACCTCTCTGGGCAGCCTGCTCCAGGCTCAGGCACCCTCAGAGCAAAGAATTCTTTCCTTCTGTTCAGGTGGAACCTCCTGGGTTCCAGTTTGTGCCCATTGCCCCTTGTCCTGTCACTGGGCACCACTGAAAAGAGTCTGGCCCCAGCCTCTTGCCCCCTGGGAGCCCTCTAGCTCTTGCTCAGCATTGATCAGATCCCCTCTGAGTCTTCTCTTCTCCAGCTGACCAGCCCCAGGGCTCTCAGCCTTTCCTGGCACAGAGATGCTCCAGGCCCCTCAGCATCTTTGGAGCCTCCACTGGACTCTCTCCAGTAGCTCCTTGTCCCCCGTGAACTGGGGAGCCCAGAACTGGACCCAATACTACAGAGGTGGCCTCACTAGGGCAGAGTAGAGGGGGAGGAGAACCTCCCTCAACCTGCTGGCCACTCTCTTCTGAATGCACCCCAATAGACCACTGGCTTTCTTGGCCATGAGGACACGTTGCTGGCTCATAGTGAGTTTGTCCCCCAGCACTCTGAGGTCCTTCTCAGCGGAGCTGCTCTCCAGCAGGTCACCCCCACCTGTCCTGGCCCAGGGGGTGTTTCCTCCGCAGGATCTGGACCCTGCCCCTGCCCTTGTTGAACTTCACGAGGTTCCTCCACCCAGCTCTGCAGCCTGTCCAGCTCTGTCTGAACGGCAGCACAGCTCTGTCCCTGGCCGTGCTGGCCCTCAGCAACTGTTGCCATGGTTACTGCGTTGGAGTGCTTTTCATCAAGAAGAAGCTGCCGGTGCTGAATTGTCTCTCGCAGGAGTTATTTGGGAATAACTAGTTAGTGAGTGGGAATAACGGGGTCAGGCTACTCATGGAAGGCAGAGATCCCAATTATTTTTCCTTTGATCCTGCCTTCTTTCTGGGCTCTGCCAGGTTCAGGTTCAAAGCAGGGCTTGGAGACAAGCAGAAGGGAAGGAACGCTTCCTGAAGGGAAACGCCCTTGGCTCTGCCAGGAGATGAAAGGTCTCCTGGTACAAAGCCTCTGCTTTTCCATCCAACCCAAACTGGCTGCAACAAGGTGCAGCAATCACCCAGGAAACACATTTCCCACCCACCAGGTTCACAAGGAGAAAGGAGATGGATCTTCTAGTCCCACCATGTTAATTGTTAATGAAGGTACTAGTGGCTCAGCCCCAGATGGATTCACCAGGTGAGGGGAGGGCTGTTCTCCCACCCCGATCCCATGAGGTTCTCCTGGCAGGCACTGTCCTGCAGCTTTGCTGGGGGCACTAGTGGCTCTGCTCGAGGGGAGGCCACGTTCCACACCTCCCTGACAGCCACGGGCTGGAGACAAAGACCCGAATTAGGATGAAGAGACGCCCGGAAAATCACAATTCATCCTTTCCCAAATTACCAAAGGAGACAGAAGATTTCACTTCTAGCTGAAATAGCCAGATTTACAAAAATTAAATTTGTCAGTTCATTAGTGTGTAACACAAAAATGACAAACACATTTCTAATTCCTCATCTGCTAATCCACAATCCGCTGATCTGCAATCCCCAGGAGTCCCCAGGGAAAGCAAAGAAAATCCACAGCAGCTTCATAGTGTTTCTCCAAGATTTCCTGGCCAGGTCCTGCAGGAAGAGCTGGCACCCTGGAGCCTTCCTCCCTTTACACACCACAGCTCTGGAGATTTGCTGCCAG
>NW_008613051.1:0-8045 GCF_000691845.1 Merops nubicus | reverse complement strand
CAGATCCCAGCTCTGGTGCTGCCCAGCACCCCTTACACCCCCCTTTCCTCCCCCCCACACACTGCCAGCACACAGTGGAGGCACGCAGTGACAGCATGGCGGGGACCTCGACACGCGGCTCCTTGCTGAGCGCATCCACCAGCTCCATCTCTTCAGGAGAAACGTGCACTCTCTCTGAACTCAAGGCAGGTTTGTCTAAGGATTTTCTATGTGATAGGAGCAGCTTGGGACAGTCTCCTTGCTAGAAATGGGGTATGAAGGAACAACCTGACTACAGGGTTAGATATGACTTAGCAGAACTCCCTGTTGCCAATTCACAAACAAGATTTTTCTGGTAAATCAGAAATTGGACCTTTGTAACAGAGGAAAAGAACAGAGAACAGAACATGTTATTTGGTTACAATTCACTGGGAAATATTAGTATATCCTATGGCCTCAAAAGTATACGAAGATTTAATAAAAGTGTATCCAATTGCAAAGAGATAATAAAAAAGGCAAGGGACAGGACAATGCTGTTAGATTTTTTTTATATTATGACACTACGCTGTGACTATGCAAAGTTGTTGAAAGGAAGAGAATGTACTAGTTTTTGTGTATGTGGAATTAGCATAGCAAAATTGTGAACTAAAGTAGAATGATGCTGTGTGAGCCACAGCAAAAAGAGTAGGAGTAGGATAATGGGGAGACAGATGAGTCAGAGAAGCTGTTTGTGTCAAGTCTGAAGAAAATTAAAGAAATGCTGAAAATAAGTTTTCCTAAATGTTAAATTGTGCAATAATGGTTTGTAGAACATGTTATAGAATTTATAAGAGTTTTTTTATATTACTTATGATCTTTCCAATAATGATACAAGCATAATGCTTTCTTAAAACTCTGTTCAACAATGCAAAAAAACAGTTGAAAAAGCTCTATGAAAACTGAAAGCAAATACTTATTGAATTCAGAGTAGGCCGTGGTAGATCAAAGACTTTAGTTATCTTTTTTTATACTCTGCAATTAACTTGGTAGAAGATGATAGTAATTTCCACTTTTTTAAACCAAAGAAGTTACCATAAATCGTAGGATAGAATGATCTTTTTTTAATGTGAAGTTCTAGTAATTCTTGTAGTTTTTCTTGTTTCCTAATCCAAATATGAAATCACAGTCATCACCCAGTTAAGGTAGAGCAGAGCAATAACTAAGGGGCAAATGAATGATTTCTTCCATCTCCATTTGTCTGCCAGAGGTGCTAACACACACCACTGTGATAATCTGTACTTCCAACCTTAGAAAAAAGGTTCTAGTCTAGGAAAGAAAAAGTCTGTTGTTTGTGACTCAAATTATTTTATGTCCTCTGGTCTGAGAAATAGATTTCTCAGCTTGATTTGACATTGAAAAGCTTATTGTCTTTGCTTGGAGTGGAAACTTCACAATATCCCAGTGTTTCCCCCTCCACAGTGTGCAGGAAGGAGAGGTGTTTCAGCCGGTAAAAGCTTTGGATGCTTTGGAGGGAGCAGCTCATAGCACCCACTTTTTGGGAGGGAGAGGGGCAGGGCCTTCGTGCCAGCTGAGGTAAAGCATATTGCCAGCAAAACCAGTCTGCAGTAGTAGACTTAGAAAAGGTCCAGGCAGTAGGTGCAACTTAGTGAAGAAATAAGATAAACACTAAATTCAGAAACAAAAGGGAGGGTAGAAGTTGTCAATCAGGTAGCTTATGCAAGCAGAAAATTGATGCAGTTGGAGTTGGTGGAGTAAGACATAAAGCAAGAGAAGACATAAGGTAAAATAGAATATAAAGGAAGGACATTATTGCTGGCAGTTGACCAGGAGATGAAGAGACAAAGGAGAGGCAATAGGAAAAAAGAAGAATCCTCTAGGGCACCAGAAGGGTATGACATAGAATTGAAGAGTTAACAAGAAGTAATGAAAGTTTTGTTTTCGGTTTGGGTGGTTGGGGTTTTTTTTCCATTGGAATTGTATTTCTCTGCCTGCATGTTTTAAATTTTTGTGGCTGGCAGCAGTAAAATGCCAAAACTTGCAGTCTTGGTATTTTACTACTGATGTTGTCAATTAAATATTACTAAAAATAGTTGCAAGATGGACCATATACTGTTTTTATGGTGACTACAATGAAAACAAACAGGAACATAGTTTTAGGGGATGATGTTTCAAAGTGAAATATTTATCTGTTTGGGCAATTCTGCTTGTTTCACATGAAGATCTTCTTTCTGAGGACATCCTCCCACCCCACCTACATTCTTTTGAAAGCAAGATAAATAGTTTGGTCACAAAGAGACATTCTGCAACTGTTCAGTAGAAGGCAAGTATACTTCTCAAAAGCTTTGAATTGCAAAGAGGTAAACTGATGAAATGTATACTAAATGCCCCTTTCTCCAGGTTAGAAAATGGATGTCCTGATTTTGGTGTGTTGCTCAGAATGGTGTGAGACCTGACCTTTTAATGACTTTTTTTCAATTCGGTTGAATAATTTTTATTGAGGGTTTGTTTACTTCTGTGGTGTCTTGCTTATTTTATTTTGTGAACATTTATTTATTTATTTTTTTTTTCTGTTTGTTTTAAAGTTGTTTTTTAACTTCAGTTTTTCATATGTCTTAGTGGTAACTTCTGTTATCCTTGAAGTTTCTGTGTCACCATAATAGGAATTGCTGTAGTGGGAAACATAATCCTCTAATCTGCCTAGCTCAGATGCATTGTTCATATAGTGACATTTTCTAATTCAGTGTATTTATTAACATCTCTGAGCACTCTGTTCACTCTGGCATCTACACTGGGAACAATTTATGAATGGAAACTACAGTCAGACAGTGAGCTTATGCTTATGACTTACTTCACTAATCAGAATAACAGTGCTGGCTCATCTGATTGTAGGATCCAATGCTCTACCTTTTGGTTCAAGAAGCTCTTTTACATACCTGTATATATATATGTGTGTATATATCTATACAGATCGCCAGTAAATCAACTCCTTTGAGAGGCAGATATGAATCGTAAGCCAAACTCCTGTTTTCTGGGGAATCCTAAAAATAATTTGTAATATCTGTTCAAGAAAGCAAACTATTTTGGCAATTTCAGGTTTTTATGTCAGTATTCAGTTTTCTGTAGAAACAGATTTTTTTCATGCTATTTCTTCAGAACCTCAATTTTAGGAAATGGAGCATTTCTGACTAGTTTTAAAATTTAATAATTTTTCTTTATTACCCCCAAAGCTTATGTTGACTTTCTGTCCTGGGCTATCCACTGTGAGCCTAACGTGAGCCTTCAGGTCTAGCATACCCAGCCATTTGGACTGACATTTGTCACTGGTTTGGTGGGCTATGTGTTTCAATATCATCTTTTCTTAAGCATAATGATTTTATGCTTTTTCTGTCTCTTCAGTGATGTTATATAACGCTGCCTGCAGGAGGTACTTTTAGGAATGGTGCTTGAGTTATTAGCCCACTAATGAATAGTTTGCTAATGGCCACTGCTGAAGTCAGAAAACTGGTCTGGATGAGTTTTCAGGATAACTGATCTGCCACTTAGGCTCTCATTCGAGTGCTAAAAAGGACATATAGCAAAGAGTGAACACATGATATACAGAAATACTCTGATAAACTTCAATAATATCTGGATGCACAGATACTTTTAGTAAAGTCAAAGCAAATTGCTTCTTAAGAATGTATAAAATCTAGAGGGGGGTGGAATATTATTAGTGATATGATTTGATTTAGACAGTCCTCTAGTTGAACTTTACTGTGAGTGTTCTATACAGGAAATGCCTTTACTCCTGTAGGAGCAAAACTTTCTTCACTCTCTCCTTCCCCTCAAAAAAGCCAGACAAAAAAAGGTTCTATGCAGTTTCTCAGAATGAAACAGAGGATAAAAACATCCCTCAGGCTGCAAAGCAAGAAGGTCGGTCCTCAACAGTAATGGTGTTTTCTACTACCAGATGCTCTGAGATCTAAAAAACTAAAAACTAGAGCAAATTGGTATTTACCTATCTGCATGTTACAAATAAATATATATCTATATGCAATATTATAAACACATACTCAAATGTTTCATGTCTTTTTAGAGAAATGTTCATTAATGACTATGATTCAATAACATGCAATTGTTTTGAAGAATGGAAAATTATTTTTCTCAAAAGTTGGTACTTCTATTAGGAAGCCCTTTGATGCTGTTACACCAGGCTCTTGGAGAAACAAATCAGTGCTAGTTGGTTTCATTCTTTTTTGACAATGGCATTTTGGATTTGGCAGTATATGGAGAATGGTTTTTGGCTGAAGTTCTTGGCGCAGTCACTAAATGATGGTACTGTTGTAAGGAGAAAATAATTCCATTGGAAGGTTACCGAGGGTTGCACTGAAATCAAAGAAGAAATATCCAAGCAGGCTGCAAAATAACATGATAAGAAACCCCCAAGGAAATGACTGCAAAAAGGTATCTTTTAACCACCTCAGAAATAAAAGGAGTCTTCACTAACAATGTTTCTGTTGCACTGTTAACAGGTGCTTTTATTCTCCAGTAACTTCAAGGCATCCATCCTGTTCCCTTGAATCTGTATCAGTTTCAAATTATTCTTTGTTGCTAACATGCTTCTTGAACTTTCTCTCTTCAGCCCCCTTAATTTTTTTCCCTATTTACCCACCTTTATTTATTTCTGTATTTCTGTGCTATTCCTGTATGCAAAAGATTGGCAATGCTGAACTTGCACATCCCTATTTGTTACCATCTCTGTCCTTTGCCTTGCTTAAATTTACTTGGAAACCTTTGTCAATACTCCTAATAAAAATCATTATTTGGGAGTCCTGTGACATCTGTAAGAACTAGAAATATGTCACTATACAAATATACATTTTCAGTTTACTAATATACTGCCAGAGGGTGACTTTGTACAAAAGGAAAACCCACAACCTACTTAAATACACAAACAGGCTTAGGTAAATAAGTCACCATTCAGATATTTCCTTTCAGAGCAAGTAAACAATGTGAAATTCACTGGGCCTGAGCACTCAGCACTTGTCCATTGTATTTATAATTTCTGTTCTCACATATCCTTTCCAGGGAGTCATTGAACCCAGTGCAATAATTTGCTACAGGTAACCCTTATTCAAATAAGGAATTGCTCATGAGAATTATGAATTCACACAGTGATAGCTCTTACAGAATAAGTTCTAATAAAAGTTCACCTGATACAATTTCATATGTAAATGAGTTTTCCAGACCGTTTCTCTCTTTCTAGTTGCAGTGTTACCTGTGTTGCCAGCATACTCTAAAGAAATTAATTCTTTTTCCATTTCTTTGCTTTAAATAAAATGTTTGCTGAACTTAACTGATACTATAAAGTCCCTTTTTGCTGGACAAAGAGACTTGTGCAAGAGTAATTCAGTCTATTGAGTTTGACACAGGCATTGCATTTGACTGGGCCTTACTGACATTGTATTTTTTTCAGAAAAAAATTGGAAATCTTTTTCACTGATGAGAAGTGTGTCAATCACATGTGTCACAGTGGATTCAGTAAGCTTAATGCAAATTATTGTAGAAAGTTTTAGAAGTGTATTTGTCCATAAAATGTCAGTGTTTGGGTTTTTTTTTTTTTTGTTTCCCTCCTCAGGGTTACTTTGAAAACAAATATTTGGAGGCTGACATACATTCTTGATTAATCTGAGAGCCTGTGGAGAAAGAAAACAAAAGTATCTACAGTAGGAGATGGGCAAACAATGGGGATGACTTGAAAAGGTGAAGAGAGGTGCAGTCAGTGTTGTGGATTTCAGGTAAGCTGGTATAGGGGTTTTAAGTCTATAAAACGGGAGTGTTGGGTTTTAGTACCTCTGATGGGCCTTTTAGATAAAAGGAGAAACAAAAGTATGTCGTTGTTGAGACGGACACGACACAGAAGCTTGTGAGCAAGAAGACCACTTTTATTGTTCTAACAAGCCTTTTTATACCTTTTCTTAAACATGTGTCTATATATGATTGGCTTAGACAAGGATCAACAATTCATGATTGGACAACTTTTTCTCTCTCCTGTAACTTCAAGAAACTTCCTTCGTGTTCCTTCCGATGGTCTAGCAATTTCTCAGGTGGTCTAGTGGTTTCCTGGGTGGTCTACCAATTTCCCTGATAGTCTAGCAGCTTCTTCTGGCTGTTCCTTATCTTGTTTACTCTGCTCCTCTCAGTAGTCCCCAGCCTCTTCAGGGATACATGGTTATCTGCTTACATTCCGACCCCTCGGACCAGCCGAGGTCACCACAAAAGTGTTGCCAGTTTCTCTCTCTTTCACCCTGGCAGTCCACAAGAGCAAATGTTTCATGTCAGTCAGGAACAATTCCTGTAATGCCATTAAAATGCAAATGCATAAGTGAGCCCACTGGCTACTCTGACCATCCTAGGGAGGTTTTAACATTGGCTAATACTAATGTGTGCACTGTTAGAATTTGGCCTCTTCTGCGTCATATTGAGCTCTACTTGTTACAGTGTCAATGTCCTAAGGCCGTGCTTATATTTCCATCCAAAATCCGTCCTTTATATGAATGACTGTCATTTATTTTGACTAAAGTTTGCCTGTGTCGTCACAGTCCATGAGCAACACACGTTCCTCTGCTCTTCAGTAGTTTGATTCATTCGGGACATAGAATCTAAATAAATTTCAATTATTTTTATTCTTGGATTAGTATAGCATAAATTGCTTGAGAACATACTAGCTATTAATTTTGAATGTTATTTAATTGTACCTTGGTCTTAATTTTATTAATGCTTCATAAAGTTAATGGACTACGTTCCTATGTTGGTTTGGCAGTATATACAGACTGAGCAGTAAATGTAAACTGGGTTTACAGTGAGATTCCTTGATAACAGAATGGTTTTTATTCTGGTGAAAAGACTATCCCTAAGGAAGTGGATTAGGGAGGAAATTGTTAGACATGAGAGAAACACTGTTGTTCATTTTTCCCCAGCAGAGCAATCTTTGTGGTTGTGACCACTGCAATACATTCACGTGCATGGTATTTCAGGGCGTGAAACCTTTTTTTTCCTTCAGATTACCATTTCTCTTCTCCAGAATATGGGAAAAGCTGATAGTATGCTGCCTTTCTACCAGTTTCCTGACAAATGAGATACTGTACTCCAGAGTCCTTATTTTTCAGACAAAAGCTGTGAGAACAGCAAGTGGCACAACGTGAATCTATTCTTGTGTCCATTACTCGAGTGAAAATGGAAAACAGTGGTACTGCAGCCCCTGAGTGCCCTTGAAACGGTCAAGAGCTGCGAACACACGAGACGCTCTGCTCCTCACAGCTGGTTTAAGTACACACACCAGCTCCCAAAAACTGCTCTGCCGAGCTCAGTAATTTTCTTCCCACTGTGAGGGGATATTATAGATGGTTGTTTATTATAAACTTTAATAGAATTGAAAGCCAAAGTGTATAGACACCTTGTATCGGAGATGGCCGTATGGTGAAAGTGCACAGTGTGCCTTGTTCTTAGGATAGCTGAAAAGAGACTTCTGCATTCAGTGAAGGGTCTAACGAGGCTGAACGACAAGAAATACCACAGAAAAAACACCTAGAAAAAAATATCCAAAATACATATAAAACCCAGGCAATTTAACTCATCCTTCTGACTTTAAGCCTACTGCCATTTCTTTATAATAGCAAGCTGCGTAAGAATAAATGAAATTAACTTGACATTAAGCAATTTTTCACAGCTTGTGTTTAAAAATTGCACCAGTATCAACAGTCAGATGTGATGCACAACTACTGCTAGAAGTCTGTAATCTTATGATTGTGTTGTATGACCACAACTGTCTGTGTTTGGAGATCCTTTTTCTTGTCCTCTTGCTTAACAAAGATTGCAAGCACAACACAAAAAGCTTATGAAGCTTGTTTGCAATCTTGTCTTTATGCACAATCTGTTTTTTTTCTTTGTAGTATTCTGAAAATTGGGTATTTTGGGTATGAAACTCTTGCTGGCCTTTCAGAAATTAACTCTGTCTCAGTGACAAAGCAGCTGTGAATTTCCTGGTTATATGCTAATGACAGTAGTAATAATAATAAAAAATAATT
>NW_008613050.1:0-1776 GCF_000691845.1 Merops nubicus | reverse complement strand
CTTGCAGGGTCCTGCACCCCCAGTACCACCAGAGAGAGAACAGCTTTGGCAGACCTGAAAAACAACCCCAGCCCTCCAAAGGTGCCAGGGGTTGCATTGACTTCTGTCAGGGAATGCCATCTTCAATCAGCCAGGCCTCATTGTGCTTTCATGGCACAGGGTTTCCACGTTCTGCCATCCTGCTGCTGGCTTTCGTGTCTTACTCTTCTTCCCTTAATTTCTGCATTTCACCACTAGCTAAATATTTTCTGCAGCTTATGAATCACTAAATAATCTCAGTAATTGTTTAGCCTCCCTTTTGGTACTAATTGCAGCCCAGCACTAGATGCTGGTTGCTCAAACACAGTTGTATTTATCAAAACAGCAGTGAGCAAAGGAAAAAAAAAAAGGGGGGAAAGAAAATACAGACATGTGCAAACCCCCGTGATGGATGTTTGTGTACAAACATGTTGTCTTCTGCAGCTCTGGCTGCAGGAGTGGTGGATGAATGATGGATTGTTGGAGCTTTACCCTTGTGAAATGGCAACAGGGGAGAAGCAGTAAGAGTGTGCCTGGGTTACATCAGGGGTAGAAAGGCACCAAGCTGTGTATGGGGGGTGACAGAGCATGGAAAAGAAACACTGCAAACCCAACCAGAGTTCCTTAGGAGTTGAGTTAAAAGCTACAGCTACTACTGCTACATGGCTAGTACAAAGTAGGTGAGAAGGTATACAACTATTTAAAACTATATTCACACATGCAGAGCACTAAAAGAGGTTCTGTGCTCACCTACTTCATAATCCAGACCATATTTAAAGCCCACGAGTGATATCTCCATCTCTTTCACTCTCAACAAATCCCTGACAGGAGGTTGGAGCCAGGTGGGGGTCGGGCTCTTCTCCCAAGGAGCAAGTGGTAGGACAAGAGGAAACAGCCTCAAGTTGCAGCAGGGGAAATTTAGTTGGACATGAGGAAAAATGTCTTCCTCAAAAGGGTTGTTGAGCTCTGTGCCAGGCTGCCCAGGGCAGTGGTGGAGTCCCCACCCCTGGAGGGGTTTCCAAGCTGTGGAGATGTGGTGCTGAGGGACATGGTCTAGTGATGATGTAGCAGTGCCAGGGTTATGCTTGGACTTGATGATTTTGAAGGTCTTTTTCCAATCAAAACCATTCTCAGTGTCCATGCATGCACATGAATATAAAGGACAGAAAATATCTGTAAGGCAAAGCACAAGATTCTCTCACTCATCATAAAATAGCGACTTTTGACAGGTATTGCATGAACTGAAACACTACAGGGTGCAGGAAGGGAGACACTGGGTTATTCTACTGATGATTTAGAGCTGATTTGTGCAATCTGATGTTATACTGGGGAAGGATTTAGAGCTCATTTGTACAGTCAAAATGCTTTGTCAGCAAGATTGGACACTGGGAATTGTCTGTACTCATGGTGCTGAACTCCTGGGTCACAGTCTTGTGTTTCTTCTCACCCAAAACCAGCAAATTCCATTCTGGAGTGGAAATGGCATTGAAAATCAATGAGCTCCTGCTTTGGAAACAAACAAAACCTAATTTCTCTGTCTATGAATGTCCTGAGGAATGAGATCAAACCCAGAGAGACAGAAAGCACATCGACCCTGCCTTCAGTGCACTGCTGCATTCAGTGCTCAGACCATCCTGACCAGGGTCAGGAATTTGATGCAGCCCAGAGGCAGGAGGTGGAGAAACCACAGGCAGTGATGCAAGAGTTTAGGAGCAGCTTCACCTGAGTCTGCAGCTGCAAACATCTGTAGCCTGCATC
>NW_008613049.1:10115-34919 GCF_000691845.1 Merops nubicus | reverse complement strand
GTTCAGCAGTATGTAGTGCTAGCTATGTAATCTGTGAGCTGGTGGTTACTTCTGCATAAGAGTACAGATTGTATTTACCATTCAAAAAAGAATGGATTGTGTAATGAGCTCTGTCTTACATAGATATTTTATTTCCAGTTTTTTATTAATTTCTAGAACTGGGATGTTAAATTCATCCCAATCAGATATCTAAGGGCCAGGAGACTCATAAATAGAAACAATTACTATCTATTGATGATTGTGATGTGGGTGATAGTTAATCTTTGATGATATGCAACCTAGATAATTTGAAAGTGTCCACACTAAAACAAAGAATTTGAAAATATGGAGGGAAAAAAAGGTTTGCTGGAGAATAAAAATCATAGTTGCATTTATGCAAAATTGCTCAGAATCTACTTGTGTTCTCTTCATTTAATGTAAAGGGGAATTTATATATGTAACTGAACATGTGATTCTTTGAAAAAATGAAACTATTTTTTTCCCCATGTAATTTTAATATTTGTTTCATTAAGAAAGAATGTGAAGAGGGTTCAATGATAGAAACACTTTCTTTTTACATTTAAATTATTTTGTAACGTAATATGAACAATTGGAATAGATCTGACACATCTTTTAAGCATTGAAAATGGCTCTGACTTATTTGATTTGTTAGTAAAACTTCTGAAGACAAAAAATAAAATTGCTCTCAAAATGGTTGCTAGCAAATGACAAAGAAGCAAACCAGACAGACTGTTGGAAAAGTGCAGCTGATGGTATGTCATCTGCTGTTACAACACAATGTATAGATCCATTTGAAGTCATAAAGACTTAATATGTCTTAATCCCTATTGAAGACTTAAAACCTCAGAAGCTTTACTTCAGATTTGCTTTGTGTGAGTGGCAATTTTCTCCTGCTTGTATCTTTTGCGTTTTTCTGAGTCAGAAGGTTTTGTCTGAGTATAATATGGAAATGTATGTAAATGAGAATGATTGTGCTATTTGTAAACCTACCTGCAAGCCAGAAAACACTACAAGAGCTCTTCTTCATTAGCTAGTTGCACCTGCTTTGTAAATTCAGTTGTTTGTACCCCAAATTGCTTTGGATATACACCTTTGCTTTAGTGTTTCTACTTAATGTTTTAGTCTCACTCCCTCTAAAATATTTCTATTTGCAACTCTGGATCTATGCGTATGGTTCTGTTTTGGCATAGACATTAAGAACAGGAGAGAGGAATCCACACTGGGAACTGAGCCATTTTTGTGAAAAAAATATGCATAATTTGATAAGTACAATATAATGCTCTCAGACAACCATCAAAGTTAAGATACTATTTTACTTAATTTTATAAAAGTAGCAAACACTAAATGGTAGATGTTCTTCTTATATACAGAACTCCTTAACTTATGGGTAAAAACATATGTGACTTTACAACTTAAAATAGTGTAAGAAGCGAGGTAGCACTTTGTCTTTTTACTTCGTTCTTGTATCATATTTGTATACAGTTGTCTGAAATACTCCACTGATGTTTTTTTTATGTGTTAGCCCTGAAACAAAGTATTTCTTAAAGACCTTGCAGCTTAATGGTCTGTCTCTAAGCTCTGGCTCTGTGTAAACGTTGGCGTCAGTAAAAGACCAAAAAGTCCTTCTGTCCAGAACCTTGTACTACTAAAAACGCAATTCTTCCTAAAATTAAACCTTTGGTTCCACATAAAAAAAGACAGGCAGATGTGTCTTATAGCTCCATCTTGTAATATTGACTTTATTCTCTGAGTTGTATAACTGGAGAGTTCTCTCTGACATTTTGTCTGAATGATCTGCTATAAACCGTAAAGCTGGTCATTGTTACTCTTTGATTTGTTCAGCCTAAGAACCTGGAGTTTCAGCACCAGAAAATTAAATTCTGTTGCTGCTGAGGTTGTTTTGTAAAAGAAGCAATGAAAGTTGTTGTCTGAATTTTTATACTTATCATTTATATGCCAAACAAATGTGCAAAAATTTTTTCTCTAGGAAGATGCATTAGGAAGCAGATGGGCCAAATGTAAGAGAAGATATAGTTATCCTATAATTTCTTTTAAACTACTAAAGCAACCCCAAAGCTGTCCTGGCTGTTTGCTGGGGAATGTGTTTTAGAGTATTCTCTTAACAATCTTTTTCTAACTTGGTATGAATTTAAGCCATTGAACTTTAAGAGCCAAAGATTTTGTATGTCTGTACAGGCTAATAAAAGTCTAATCAATTTAAAGAGAGAGGGTCTGATAGAATATTCATTAGTTTTAGGAAGTCACAAGCAGGCCCCAAAATTCTTCATAACTTTCCAACAATGAGCAGTGGTGGTAATCAATGTGTGAAGAATAAATATACGACCTAAAAATTTCTAATCTATTTTATTGAAGTCAAATGCAGAAAAATCATAAATTTTTCTCTATTAGTACATCTAGACTATTCTGTTTTGCTAAATGAAAAACTTTTGAAAATTTAATCAAATATTAAAAGAAGGCT
Organism: Merops nubicus; assembly: GCF_000691845.1. NCBI lineage: Eukaryota > Metazoa > Chordata > Aves > Coraciiformes > Meropidae > Merops > Merops nubicus. The sequence goes on along the minus strand of NW_008613049.1, from coordinate 32,440 downwards.
GGAATTTATGACTACTTTGTCTTGTAATTAAATAGATCAGTACCTAAATTACCACCTGAATGACTCTTAGAAATGATAGATTCGTTCACAGTCTTACATGTCGTCATAAATTACTCTAACAAAATGAGTTGATGAGCTATAATGAGACAATAGGAAAAATGTGATTGGAAAAGCAGCATTTTATTTTATTAGAAACTACAGAGTATATCCTGAGCTTGAGATGTTCTCCTTTATTTCTCAGACTTTAACTATATATTTGCCAAAGAAAGAGATGTTCAAAAAAGCTGGAAATATTCATGATACAGGTCTGCTTATGAAATATTTCAAGAATTAGCATCCTCTTTCTTACTTGGAGCAAAGAGATGAAAAACAGGAATTTATTTTTTTTCTATCCTGGGGACAAACTGAGATATTAATACTATGAACATATAAAATTCATTGGAAGAAAAAGACTTTTTAGCATTGTATTTTCATTGATCTAAATCTACATCGAGGAATTAATGCAACATTGCTGTCTAGTATAGAATCAAGAAGACTTCTCTGCAGCTGAGGTTAAGCAAAGGTTGTGATATTACAAATTAAAACTAAATGGGAGGCTGATACTGAGAAACTGGAACCTCGTTAGTTATACTAATAATGAATCAAGTCTTTGAGACAAAGGGTCCCTAAAGGTGAGATAGCTGGAGTTTGAATACAAATGGCTGTATTATTATTAACACATCCATTCATGAGAGCAGGTTTGTAATATATATTTGAAACAGCTCCCAGTGAGATTAATCAAAGTCTATGTAGATAGAGCATATAGGGAGACAGAGATATATTTCTTTGTCTGCAGCTACTTTAATTAGATAATGACATAAATATATTTCTCCATGAGAAAATCACATTAAGAGAACATTGTTAAGGTTGTAAAGTCAAATGCTGAAAAGCTAGGAAAGGTGTGAAAATAGCATCACTCTCCTTGTACGCATTTGTACAATGGAGCTGTTTCTCATTATATTAAATACTGCTGTCTGATCCCTGTTTTGGTCTGTGCAAATGGTGAGTGATATCACTCAATGGTCAGCTATAAAACTTTTTAACTACGTTAGGTATAACTGTGCTTTACTTACTGCAAGTTCTCCAGATTATTCTTTGAAGACACAGTTTTTACTGCTTTCATTTCTGTTGTGCTCATTACCGTAGTAGCTGAAGCCTTCACAGCCATGTTTGTAAACTTAAGCTGTTACTCCTGAAGGAAGTTTCCATTTATGTAGGGGGAGCAGGGGCATAAACACAGTAAGAAAATTATTATAATTTTAGAGAATTTTACAGGAGTGAGACATTTAGTTTTGCTGGTTTTGGTTTCTTTCTTTTCCTTTTTTTTTTTTTTTTTTAAAGTATTGTCACATTCAGTATTTTTCAGATATTTAAATGACAATTCCCAGTAACTTAACTTGGAGTTCTGAAAATTTGAGGCGGGAAATATTTATTTGTGCTGGATCACACTGCAAGGTAAACAGAGAAAAAGGGAGCATGTGTCCCTGGGCTACTTTGTTTGTTTTTCTCAATCTCAGTGTTTGTTTTTCAAAGAACTTTCTCCAACTCTGTCCACACTACCTGTTTCCTTCCCAGACTGCTTCCAAAGTTGATTAATGGATCTAAGTTTTCCCTTTGAGGCCTTTTCAGTTCTTGTCTATATCCTTTCCTCAACATCAGTTCAGTGTGGCTTCTTATGAGGGATCTCTCCTGAGTATTGTGGGTCCCACTTTCAGTTCACATGCCTTGTGTGATCTATAGCAACTTGTATCTGGATCGATACAATAAGTGTCCATTTCCAAAACAGTAAGATGAGGCAATTGTCTCAGGTGGAAAACTTCACATCAAACATTTTACTTCCCACATTTGACTTCTCTTCAAGTTAACATTTATAACGATTTTCATTGTTGTTGGCAGTGCCACTAAATCCTATTCTACAAAAAATTTGTCTTTTGGAATTCCATCACGTCTTCAGTCCCTGCTCTTCTCAGGCTCTGGCTGTTGATTTAACTGCATAAGATTAAAGAATGAGCCCTTGAGCCCAGGGAAACATGTAAGTGTAGAGTTGGACACACCTGACCAGTACCTTAGCAGGTAGCTACCCTTCCAACAGCTCACAAATAAGCATTACTTATTACAAGGGGACACTTAAAACCTCACTCAGGTACCTTATTTTGGCCATGTGAAAATGTGCCTCCATAAAGAAAAGAACAGAAAGATCACAGAGTAGGAGAGAAAACAGAGGCAACATGAAGTTTTAGGGTGGGTCTGAATCTCTCTTGAGTGAGCTATCCTCTTAAGTCTTGCAGGGGTCATTACCATCCTCAAATCATGCACAGGGAATTACCACCATCTTTTGCTGCGTCCTTTAAAATAATCTGCTGACTCTTTGTTCAAATTTGTGTGAAGCTTTCATAAACTGTTAGGTCTAGCGTTCTGCCAATGACTAGGCCTAACACGAATGACACCATAAGCAGGAAGATGAAACAATAGGCAGAATGTATTGAATACAAAAAGGACATTCCATGAATGATCGCTGGGGGTACAGAGAAGTCAATTAGTTCACAGACAACTGACATTATCCCCAACAATCCCCAAAAAGACATAACCCTTCTGACAATAGGTGGTACAAGCAGAGAACCAAGGTTTCCCATGGATGGAATGGGAAACAGCCAGATCAGGAAGTTGAACACATAAGATAAGGGTAGCCACATGGCCAGCTCTCACCCTTCTAGCCCATGTTCACAAAGGTCTAAGCTAACTGAGGCCCTGTTTCAGGAGAGTCAGGAGGTCCTTCCTTAACCAGGAAGCTCTGTGAAGTTCATCCACTTCACACACAGACGATCCCGACTCCCTGCGAGTGGTCCCAGCTTTTATCCCCAAGCAGACCCCTGACCTTTGTCAACTCAATGCGGGACCCCTGGGGCTCATTTCCCTTCTGGCTCTCCCTGCAGGGCCGGCCGCACCCTGGGGGGAAGCTATATGGCAAACTCACCACCTCTATATGAAGGGCTGTGGTAATCACCGGTATGTCAACCTTAATTTGGGGCTCAGGGTTCAGACCCCAGCATTTCAGTCTAGCCATGGTAAAGCAGAACTTTTGCAAAAGCTTTCCAAAAGCAGCAGTATGATGTGTTGTAAATGTTATATGATAGAGATTAGTGTCTGGCTGTGACAGAAGGAGACTGAATTCAGCTACTGCAAATTCCATCCTAACCTGTGCTCTTCTATCCAGCACGCTTTGTGAGTGTTTCTTAGATGAAGCACTTCAGAGAAGAGGGGCTGGCAGCATCACATTTCTAGGTCTGAGCTGACAAAACTGGCAGAGTAGAACACAGGAAAGTGTTAAATTGAGTTGGATATGACATGTGGATGTTTTTAGTGCTAAGCAGTTGCTAACTGTTTTTTTGTTTGTTTGTTTGTTTGTTTTTTTGTTTTTTCCTTTTTTTTTTTTTCCTTCAAATTTTCAGCCTTAATGTTTGGATTGGGTCTGTCTAGGATGATGTTATGAAATTACCTTTCCTCATGACAGCTTTTATGGTGTTATGCTTTACATTTATGGCCAAAACAATGTTGATAACATACCAGTGTTTTGGCCACTACTGAACAGTACTTAGAGTCAAGGCTTTCTCTCTTTTTACTGCCCTGCCCAAGTTGGAATAGGTTGGGTGTGAACAAGTGGCTGGGAGAGAATCACAGTCAGGACAGGAGGATATTCCATAACATATGACATCATGCTCAAGCAATAAAGGGTAAGGAAAAATGAAAGGAAATTATTGGTGGTTATTGATAGGAAGTGCATTTGTCTTCCTAAGCAGCAGCTTTGTGTGCTGAGGCCCTGCTTTCCTAGAAGTGGCTAGACATCTACCTGTCAGTTGGAAGTAGTGGATTAATTTTTTATTTTCTTCTCTACTTGCACGTGTGGCTTTTATCTTCCTCATCTAACGATTGTTATTTTGTGCCATAGATCATTTTGTTTTCCTTTTGTTTTTCTCCCCAGCCCCTGGGAGAGGGGAGTGAGCGAAAGGAAAGTTATGTGTTTGGCTGCTGGCTAGTGTCAAGCCAACACAATATTTAAGATAGAATTTTGGCAAAATCTAGCCATCATAATTATTTTTAGTCTTGTTTTGGAGAGGAAGTCTTTAATTATAGTGCAAACATTACTTTTCTACACTTGGGGAGAAGATCTAATCACTATAGGTTGTTTTTGGTTTCTATTCAAACTTAGATCTGTAAATTGATATTATCTGCAGAAATAACTGATGAATAGCCTCTTGTGGAAGCTGCAGCAGTGCTTTAAGTAATGCTTAAACTCTTTTTATTTTGGGTTTCACATTGCTTTTTTTTATATTTATGCCACCACATAAACATAAAATTGCAAAAAAACATAGGAAGGAAATGTATCACAGAGGAGAAAAATAATTTATACATGCTCCAAGCAAAAGGTGATATGGGTATGTGAGTATGTATATTTTAACAAAAGCTCCCTTTTTACAGACTGTGTAAGCAATCTCTTTTCAAATCCTTGTGGAACTGTTTAATCACAAAACTAACCTTATTACCATATGTTCTCCACTTTCTTGACCTAGATATTCTGAGTAAATTTGTCATGCTTTTACAGATTTAAAAGCAGTTTCATTTTGTATTACTGTTGTCTTAAAATAATGGAGGGTGCTTATGTCTTAAGAGGTCAAACCTTGCTCTGAATGGCAGTGTCAAAGGATCTATCCCTGTAATGCCTATTATTGAAACATGAATTTCAGTGAACAGTAGTAGATTCCTTTAATGATCTAATATTGTCACTGCTGTGATTCAAATAAAGTAATTCAAATTCACAACGTATACTTTATTGAACACAATTTCAAATGTGCATCCAATAAGATTTTCCGGCAAGCATTCATTTAATACTTCAGACATGCTTTAGCAGATGATCTGTGACACTGGTGTGATTTTTATCTTACTATTTACCAACATTCTTTTCCTTTTTTTACTCAGGAAACATTACAAACCCTCGCATATGTTTGCTAGTAATTATGTAACATAGGTTATATCTCATGCATGCAGCAGTCGTATCTTGTGGCCATCATTATGCAGTCTGCGTGCATAACTAAACAGAAAGTTGCTTTGTCACTCTGCTCATTAGGACTACCAGGAAAAATTTTTGCTTGCAAGTTGTACAGTGTTTACAAGAGCTACTCAAAATAGACAGGTCTTTCACAGGGTGACACCATTCTTGGGCATTTTGCTCTAGTTTTGTGTGAGAGTGAGGAGAACTGTGAAGGTAATAGATATTCTATGCTGTTTTGGTTTGGTTTGGTTTTTCCCTTTTCTCTATTTCCCTTATGTTTTCCTTAGAGTGTAAATGAGGAATTAACTTATCTTTTCACTGTTTACCAGTGTAGTTGACATGTGGCTGGAGTATGCTAATGAATATGCATCATCTTACATGTTTCCAGCTCTCACAAGCCCATGAATCTGCTACCACAAACAAGTAAGACAGATCAAACTCCAAAGTTTCTTCTATGTGTATGTGATTGTATTATGTATCTTGAAATTCGTCTAACATTTTACTTGTCCTTTTATTCATTCATAATGTTATGGTAGAGGGAAGTACTTATGATTTGTCTTCAAATACTATATTGCTGCATGCATTGTCTTCTGTATTTTACAGTTTAGTATTCTGATATCAACATGCATAACCTTGTCAGAAAATCACTACTGTAGGCAATAAATTCTATGGGAAAAATGTTTGTGTCTTGCCTTATTTTTAGTGCAAAATAGTTGAGAAAAATCAAAAAACAGGTTCAAATATGTGCTTTGTTCTCTGTAAAAAAGAGCTTCATATACGTAAACTGTTTTTCAATGTCTTGTCTGTATACCAGTGATTATGCGAGAGAAGTGTAAATCCAGACAAAATTTGTATAGCATATAATTAACAATCAGATCTAGGAAGATCATGTTAGCTAAATATTAAGTTTCTACATGCAGTCTGTTACTAAATTAAAAAACACACACACACACACACACACACAAAAAAAAACAAAAACAAACCCAAGCCAAAAAACCCCAAAGAAGCAACTTCAAAAACTTTGTTATCCATTCCTACATATATTCTAGAATGTTTTAGCAATTTATACCTGAAGTGCAGTTGAAAAGAGCCCAGTGATAAGTTTACATTGGCAAATTACGGTAACACAAGTTTATAGGTTGATTAAAGTTATATAGCTGAGATCACAGGTCAGATCTAAAAGGTGGTAGGCTAAAATGGTCACAGGAAAGCTATACCTGCATTTTCCCTGATGCATAGAAAGTGTCCCCAGGATGAACTCAGAATAAAAAAATTCTAATTATTGCCAAATGTAACACATTCACTTTGCTGTGACTGTCAAAAATGCAGAAAATCTGACATATTTGTTAAAAAATGAAGACTGTTGGACTGAGGAGAAGCATAAGTGAGACTTGATTTATTTGTATAACATCTGTGAATGAATAATGCTTTAAGAGTGAACCTGGGTCCAAATGGATTATGCAAATGATAATTACTTTATATTTGTTAAATATATAAGATATGTAATGTATGCCAAATGTACAACAAAATGACTTCCAGCTCTATTCGTCTATTTTGTTGCCATTCCTACTACCTTTGTCTTATCCCAGTGCTCCTTGGCAGCAGTGGTCATATTGCAGGATAAAGTGGTGGATGATGTACCTGAATTCATTTTGTACAGCTTGTGAATACAGACAAAATCTCACTACTTCAGCTGAGATTTAGCAGAAGTCCTTACTTCACCTTTCTTATACAGGAAAAGGTTTTGATCTTGGATTTTGTTTCTGGAGTAATTCTGTTTCATGTTCTCTTCAATATTCTGAAGAACCATGAAATTAGAATCATAGAATAATTTTGACTGGAACAGTTAAGATCACAAAGTCCAACCATCAACCCAGCACTATCAGGTTACCACTAAACCATGGCCCTGAGCACTACATCTACGTGTCTTTTAAAAACCTCCAGGGTTACTCAGCTGCTTCACTGAGCAGCCTATTCCGGTGCTTTACAACCCTTTCAGTAAAGAATTTTTTCCTCATGTCCAGCCTAAATCTCCTGTATCACAACTTTATGCCATTTTCTCTTGTCGTGTTATTTGTTACTTGAGAGAAGAGACTGATCTCCACCTCATTGCAAGCTCCTGTCAAGTATTTGTGGAGAGCAATAAGGCCTCCCCTCAGCCTCCTTTTCTCCAGAGGTTCATACAGTTTCAAAGACAACCATTTTGATTAGACAAAGTCCCTAATACCTACATGGTCTTGAATCAGGAAATGCAAATTGCAGAATAAAATAATCTATAAAGTGCCTTGAAATTGTAAACTAAAACATACAAAATGTATTCTACCTGTTAAGTTGTTTGACCTATTATTATGGTTGGCACACATTAGAACATAATTTGGGTCCATTTTTAGTTTTGAGGACATTAGAATTTAATTGTAATGGGAACATATCACTAGACTTGAGCATATGTTAGATGTCACGTTCCCTAGTGGCCAACATTCTCACAAAGCTTTGGAACACTGTCTTTGAGCTCACTGATGATTTGGTATCATTTGGCTGCAGAAACCTACAAGTAAAAATATCTGTAAACATTAAAGTTTCTTTTATGTTAACAAAATATTCTGAGTGAAGTATGGACAAACATGCATCAAAGCAAATAGATCTCCTTGTTTACTCTTTGTTCTCTTTTGCTTTCGTAAATTACAAGCAAATTGAGTTCTGTAGGTTATGCATATATATTATACATTATTCATATTAAAACGAATTCCACTGGGGGAAACATCATATGGAAAATTACTTGATGTTTTGTTGTCTTTAAATTATACCAAAATCATACTTTTCCTGGTGTCATACAAGGCACGGCATCCCCTATGCAACCACAAAGAATTTGTATTGAAAGATCAGCTACTGACACTTATAGAAGAATAAACATTCTCATCAAGAAAATGGCTGCCGTGGCCTGCGTGGGTACATACTCTGATGGATCGTGAAATGCCCGGCTGGCTGGGACCAGAGAGTGGTGGGGAGTGCAGTTAAATCTGGTTGGCAACCAGTCACAAGTGGTGTTCCCCAGGGCTTAGGGCTGGGGCTGCTCCTCTTTAACATCTTTATCAATGATCTGGATCAGGAGTTGAAAGCACCCTCAGTTAGTCTGCACCAAGTTAGGTGGGTGTGTTGATCTGCTTGAAGGCAGGGAGGTCCTTCAGAGGGTCCTAGACAGGCTGGACTGATTGGCCATGGTCAGTTGTATGAGCTGTAACAAAGCCAAGTGCTGAGTCCTGCACTGAGGCCACAGCAACCCCATGCACAGGGATAGATTTGGGGAGCAGTGGCTGGAAAGCTTCTTAGCAGAAAGGGACCTGGGGGTGTTGACTGACAGTCAGCTGAACAGGAGCCAGCAGTGTGCCCAGGGGGCCAAAAAGGCCCAACAGCATCCTGGCTGGGATCAGGAATAGTGTGATCAGCAGGACTGGAGAAGTGATTGTCCCACTGTACTCAGCACTGGTGAGGACACATCTTCAGTACTGGGTTTCAGTTTTGGGCACCAGAGGACAAGAAGGACATTGAGGTTCTGGAGAGGGTGCAGAGAAGGGCAACAGAGATGAAGGGTCTTGAGGATAAGTCTTGTGAGGAGCAGCTGAGGGGACTGGGGTTGTTTAGCCTGAAGAAAAGGAGGCTGAGGGGTGACCTTACCACTCTCTACAGCTACCTGAAAGGAGGCTGTAGGGAGGTGAGTGTGGGCCTCTTCTTACACACCACAACTAACAGGACAAGAGGAAATGGTATTAAGTTACACCAGGGGAAGTTTAGGTTAGACATTAGGAGAAATTTCTACACTAAAAGGATGATCAAACACTGGATCAGGCTTCCCAGGAAAGAGGCTGGATCACCATCTCTGGATGTATTTAAAAGCTGTCTGGATAGGGTGCTCAGGGCTATGGTGTAGAAGTGGCCTTGTAGAGAGATAAAGTTTGGAACTGATGGTCTTAAAGGTCCTTTCCAACCATAGCGATTCTGTGACTTTGTGATTCTGTGAATAATAAGGATCGAATCTCTGTCTGAAGGAGGGATTGTTCTCTTCCCTGGAGGCACTTTTAAACAGCATAAATCATAGAATCCTCCAGGTTGGAAGAGACCTTCAAGACCATCAAGTCCAACCATCAAGCCAACACTACTAAGTCCTCTGCAAAAACAGAATCAGTATCAGAATCTGTCAGGGCTGGAAGGGACCACAAGGATCACCCAGTTCCAACCCCTCTGCCATGAGCAGGGACATCTCCCACTAGATCAGGCTGCCCAGAGCCTCATCCAGCCTGGCCTTAAAGACCCCCAGGGATGGGGCCTCAACCACCTCCCTGGGCAACCCATCCCAGGGTCTCACCACTCTCATGGTGAGGAACTTCTTCCTCACATCAACATAAACATGCCACATAGTGTATATAAAGGACTTCTCATGGACTGACTTTGGACTACATACAGAAGCATGCTCTGTACTTATTTCCTGTAAGGAACTGTCATAAAGGAAAATAAATGTGAAGTGACTCAGATAATGGCACAAAAGCTAGTTATTGCTCCTTGTACTCTATTTCATTTTAGGCTATCATATATTACTCAAAAGGTCAAGGAATATATCTAGCATTTTCAGTAAAATTGAGCTTTCCAAAAACAATTCTAATGCTGCATGATGTCATTAATTCATCTAACTTAAATAAGGTAATTCTTTTCTTATTTGCAGGGCAAAAATATGTTTTATCACTAGGCATTCATTATCTGCACAAATTAAAGAAAAGTCTTTGCTCAGATTTTCTGGTGTCAATTTATTTATTTCTAAATAATTTTAAAACATATTTTTTAAAATAAACTTGAAAATTATGGCACTTCTTTACTTCATGAGGAGTTCACCTTCAAGTTGTCTTGCACTACCCTTCACTTTTACTGAGGTTCATAAACATTAAGTGTTATCACTGCTAGAAGCAGACACTGTCTGCAAAATATACTGTTAACTTCAGAAAGTGCAGTTAGATAAAAGAGACTTAGCTAAAAAGTAAAACAGAACTAGTTCTGTTCTAACTCAAACCAGGACAGCCTTTTTAGAAGATACACAATATTAATTTAATCTATGTTATAAGTTAAGTATGTTTAGACAGAACTATCTTCCTTGTTTTATTAAATTGGAGGAACATTATAACTTGCAGAAATCTTGGACCACCTAAATTAGGTAACTAAAGTTAATTCATGAGTGAACATTCTTTCGCCCCTTATTTTCCTCCACCTTATTACACTTTACTTCCTTTTCCCAGCTCCCAAATTCTTCTGGGAATTCTCAAAAGTAATCAGAAATTGCCCCAGGCAGTATTCAACATAATTTGGGGTACATTTCATCAGACACAGGTAGGTGAAGAACAACAAAACTCTTTCTGGATTTGTTTTCCTTTTTACTGCCTTCTGTCATTAATAATTAATTGTCTGATTAGAGTTAACCTTTCCAGGGAAAACTGAAAAAAGAAGAGGGCATTAAACATGTCAGACTTCTCGTCATCATTTGTCATTAGATTCCAGTTCCTAGAGTGGCATGTAGTGATACTTTTATTGGGTATTCTCCTAATCTAATTTTAGAATGGTTTGTTGTTGCCCTTTATGTTCCCTGCTAGTTGTATCTCATTCTGAGGCTTGACCTTTCTAATTTTTTCCCATGTGCTCCTGATTTTTTTTTTTTCGCTCTTTGTCCTTAAACATTTGCCTTTTTCATTACTCTCTTGGTGTTTCCTTCTTGAGTTTCAGGACACTGAACAGTTTATGAGGAACATTTGCTACACTTTCTGTCTTCTGCCTCAAGAAAATCTGCATTTAATACTAGGCACATAAGACTATTTTTAAAGACCTGCAACCTTTTTTAAAGGATTACTGTCCTTTGTTCTCCTAGATTCACTTCTCCTGAGATCATTCCTCCAAGTTCTCCTGGTTTAAAGTTTATTTTTATAAGTTTATGTAGTCTCACTTCATGCTTTTGAGTTAGTAACTGGTGAAAAGAATCACGCTTGGAGGGTTTTCCCTGCCTTTTTCTTCACCTTTCTTTTCTCCAGAGAATGCATACAAAAGACTTGCTCACCTATTCACATCTGTGTTTCCCAACAGATGTGTAAATAAGATTAATTTTTAACATCAGTCTCTATGATTTTGATGTTTTTCATAGTGATTATGCTTTTATTTTTAATAAGAATTAGTCATTAACTTTTCCTCATTTAATGGCCTGCAGCAGGCATAATTCTAAAATGTCTGTGTTATTGCTTTTTATCATCACACAGAGACTCTTCACATTTATTGTTTACTGCAGTTTGGATTTAGGACTGCTCTGCCCATCCCTCCTGAACATTTAGTTCTCCATGCCCCACTTGCATACCCCTAAAGAGATTGCAGTTATATGAGGACAATTTAAAGTCATTGCACACACAACGGCCACACCCTTACAGATGGCAAATATTCAGGTTCTGGTTCTTTTTAATTTATGTTGAGTTTATCTTATAACGATAATTTCATCTCAGGCAATGGGAATAGGTGTAAATCATCAACCCACTAGATGATGACTGCAGCTCAATGCATACAATTGTCACCTTCTTTTCCTTTAACCTAAACTACTGTACTTCCTTCTTTTCCGTCTGCCTTCAGGCATTAAAAGACTTTATTCAAGTGCCCATACAATATGGCTATTTTCTTCTCTATCACATTATTTTCTTTTTTGACCTTTCTTGCTTTTTCTTCAGGTGATAATTTCTTTTTAAACAAAAGTAGAATTCTGAATTAGATATCAGGAGTTTAAGATCTCAGAGCACACATTAATGAAACATCTGAAAACTCTTAGCTATTTGTTTGGGATATATATCAAGAACAGCAATCCATCACAGAACAAGAACTAAGAGACGTATCAATACTGAGTAGTAGTTAATGGTAGTAAGGACTGGCTGAAAGCCTTTGGGGACTTAAATAACTGAGAAAGGAGTTATCAGTTGTCAGATGGACAGTGTGCAGCACCAGTGAGTCCTGATTAGCTGATAAAATTAATTTTAAGCTTCAAACATGCTATAGTAGGTGTAGTCTTGTAACTGTGAATTTCCTGACAAAAATGAAGCAAAACTCCATAGTTCATGACTTAATATACAAAGCTCCCTTCCCTTCCCTTCCCTTCCCTTCCCTTCCCTTCCCCCTTGTCGTTGCCCTTGCCCTTCCCTTTCTATTTTAATCTCAAAAAGATTCTTGGGATGAAGTTTTAATATATCCTATTGGATTTGAAAATAAACAGATGATTAGTCTTCATTTTTTATTAGTAGTACTCATGATACTATGATGCTTTCCCCACCATTCCCTTCCCTTCCCTTCCCTTCCCTTCCCTTCCCTTCCCTTCCCTTCCCTTCCCCCTTGTCGTTGCCCTTGCCCTTCCCTTTCTATTTTAATCTCAAAAAGATTCTTGGGATGAAGTTTTAATATATCCTATTGGATTTGAAAATAAACAGATGATTAGTCTTCATTTTTTATTAGGCCCTAAATGAGCCTTTAACAGCCTGACTTAGGAACTCAATTGTCCTTTGCAACAGAAAATCCTCTAAATTTGCACTCTCCTTAACAGAGTGTCAGAGCTGGATATTTTGCACTTCTGTTTTTCATTGGAATACATAATGTATGGGTATGTTGGCCCCTGGGAACTGACAATAGACAATGGATGGTCACATCATCAATGAAAGTGGATGGTGACAGCCAGATCACTTACAGCCCGTTATTGTTTTCTTGGTTTGAAAGAACTGAGCAGCTATCAATGTGGGGAAACTTAATTGTTTCAACTATTATAACGATAATGCAGAACAATAGTCCAGAAAGGAACCATAATTTAGGAATTAGATGAGCCATAGTTTAGAAACTTTCTAGATAGGAAAGCATTTTCACATAGGACCTCAAAATTAAAAACATGAAGCTCTCTTCAAGTGAAAAAAAGTCATCCCTGGTTTTGGTTGTTTGTTTGTTTTTGTTTTTTTTTTTCAGTTTAGAAGCAGCTTTCAATATCTGAAATAATTTTATTTCATGCTTTTTTAAATCTCATCACATTTTATTGGTTTCTTTGAAAACTGCAATGAGATGCAACAGAAGTTTAACAAAGAATCTTACTGAAGAAAAAAATGGAAATCTTTCTTTGCAGTACTGCAGGCTTATTAGTTAATACATTTATTTGAACTCATAATGTACAGTCGAAATTATTTTGAAGAACTCAAAATACAAGCAAGTGTTGCTTGCATATAAAAATGTGTTATGTTATACACTGAGGCCACTTTAAACACTGCAGGAGGCATTCATGTGTTGAAATCATTACAATGGTACTGAAATTCTAAGAAGGCTGTTACAGAGAGAAGCTGCTGGGTCCATCATAAAATAAAATTCTGATATTATTGTAGTCTGTTGCCGATGAAAGAAAGAATGCACCAAAACAGGAAGAGTTTTTCAGTTCCTATGTAACTGGAAAAGCAGAATACATTGTTTTGCAATTGCTTTCCATTTCTCCAAATGAGTGATCATGTTCTTTCATCCTTGAAAATCAGGTGAGTTTTGAGTTCTACAACATCATCTGAACAGCAAATGCAGGAAAGCTGCATTTACTCTTAAGTAGCTATTACAAATGTCTAAAATTACATTATGAACTTCAGAATCCATTATTAATTTTCATCATATAACTGTTTAACTTTCATACAATTAAGAGAGCAGAGAGCTATAACTGGATAAATTACTGATTTGGGGGGGATTTCATATCTGTTACTAAAGTATTTTTCATTTAACTTACTCATTTTTTTTCACATCAGTGAGTAAATTTCTTCAGTGGTTCAGAAAGTATAAGAAAATGTAGCATGATACTTATATATCATATACAAATACACAGATCAGTATTTCAGATTATGTTGGATGAAATGGTTTGTACCTGTAGTCAAACATGGTGACTCAAGTAAGTACTAGCAACTTCAGAGCAGAAAGCAGAAATTAATTTATTCTAATAGATATCTGTGGAATGCATTAAACTTTTTTTTCCAGTGGCTCATGATTGGCTCAAACCCTGATGTTCATTAGCCCTCACTTTTTTTTTTTTTTTTAAATCTACCTAATGTAAATGTAGATTTTTTGTCATTAATAAATCTGCAAACGTGTAATTTTCTGAATCCTATTGATTTCCTTGCATAAGTGATATATTTGGAGTAGTACACACATAAAATAGTGCATACTGGACTACTACAATCATACCAATACACTTTCATAGATCATAAGCTTTTGCATGTGTCACATAAAGAAATAATTTGGATATTTACAAAAATTTAAAAAAATATTAAAGAAGCAATTATTCTATGCAGTTTCATATGTAATAACAGAGTGCCTTAGGAACAGTTTGCACATGGAAATATACTATGATCATACTAGCATAATTGTACTGCGGTAATTACCCTTAAGCTGTTTCTCAAGGCATCCTCATTTTGAAATAAACCTATCTTTTCCTAGGTAAGAAAATGGTGCCTTCCACCTGGACAAATAGTTATACATTTATACTGGCAAAGCTCTTAACCCTTACTACCGTCTTAGTTATAAAGGCTAGTAAGTCACTATCAACGTTAATGGCAATATTGTGATTTATTTATATATGGTTTCATTTTCATAATTCTAAATCTTTTGTAGGTCTTTAGAGCAGTAAACATTTCCTAGTACATTTTAAAAATATTAAATGTGATCTGAAAGACAGAATTTGGAGTTGTATACAGGTGTAAATACAAATATCTGATCATAACCGACCAAATTTGACTGTTGTTCAAAGAGACAAAAGTCAATGAATATAGGATTTTTTTTTTCCTGAGTATACATAAGTTTCAAATTGTTTATTCCTATGTGATAGGTTTAAACTTGGGTATTTTGTATGGTTAAATGGCTCGTGCAAATATAAATTACTTTGTAACAGTTATGGTTCTTGTCAGGTAGGTTTGGTACTGACAGAATTCAAATCCTAAATGACACATGGAACAGAGTTAGAAGATTTGATGTGGCAGGAATTTTATGTACGCTTCAAAATAATGGAAAACACTTATTGGGAAAATGTCATGTACTTACTGCTTGCTCTAGATACAGCATCTAATCTTATTTGTACAAGTATGTGAAAAAACTACTAACAATAGAGATTGTCTTCTCTGTTGTTAAGCTATGATATTAATCTCAGCAAGTCAAGGCTGATGTGGAAACTCAGAATGGCTTTAATTACCAGTATACAAAAATAATTGGCAAAATGGCCAAGAGATTATGAAACCGTCCTTTTATGCTTTCTTAATTTTGACATTGCAGTGGAAGAAATGCATAAGGGTGAAACAGATAATGACAACAGTGTATATTGTTACAAATCTAGGTTGTAAAGTCTTGACCTAAGAATACTTCAATTTTGTTTTCATTGATCTTGGACTATCTTTTAAAAACAAAAATATTGTTACCTTCTTTTTTGTCTTATGTTTCTGTCCATAGCAGAAGACTGTTTACACTGTCACTATTCCTTGGAGGAAGTTAAATTGATTTCCTATGAAATCTGTTATCAAAGGGATTATTTACATAACAAAAGAAGGGGGAAAAATAACCTCACATACTTTATTCAGTGTTGGTCTTTGTGTAAAAATTATGAAAATACAAAATTAAACAACAGAATGAAGCAACAAATGGGTGTCTGATTATATTCACCTAAAACTTGTAAGAGAATCAGATATGCTTCCAATAAAATACATGAAATTAGAGCATAATCTGTCAGAGCTATCAGCACAAGAAAAAATGACAGCTATGTTGTGTTTAAAAAAATACCCCAAAAGCCAAACCAAATTCCTGCAAAATCTAGGAAAAAAAGTTCATTGGCTCTGCATGTTATACTGCAGAAATTAATAAAAAAATATGATAAAGAATACCATTAGTAGACATAAGTATAAAAGTAATGGGGAAGGATCTGTGTGGCTTTTTCACAGGGAAGAAATGCCCAGCCTTTGGAGGGCTCAGTGAACACATGGAAAAAGTGATCTAGCTGATAGAATGAACTTTCTAAAAAGCTTCTTAAATGGTGCCATGACAAAAACTGGACTAAAAAGGAGCTAATAAAAAGGGCAATGCTCTTCTAATTTAAATATCTACCTAAAATTTAGGAAATGTGGTATATGGTGCTACATAGTGAGGACTGACAGTGAACAAAAAGTATGACTGGGTTATGCAGGAATATGTGCTTGGACTGTTGTGGATAGTGGATTTTATCTCTGGAGACACAGACAAAATCTTGAAAGTGCATACATGGTGAATGACAAAGCTTACTAATGCTACAAAACCACAAATTGAAGTTTGTTAAGTATTAATAAATAGAAAGCTAACTGTAGGTGAATGTTATGACAATGACTGAGTAGGTGACAAAAAAGTAACTTTTAATTAATATTTAAAAATGTGAAGTAGTGTAAATAGTTGTACGTGGAAGTATCCTCAATGATACATACAAAATATGGGCCCATTCATTGAAAACGGTTATTAGTGTGGAAGCAGATCCTGAAGTTACTTTGGTTAAAATGTGAGTGTAATGGTTACAGAAAGCAGAATGAAATGTTCGGTAACTGTCTTTCTGATATATATGTTTCCATCTTGATTACAACATGCAACATAGATCCCATTAACTCAGAAAGGAGAGAGGGAGGACAGTGAGGATAATTGAAGGTATGGAATGGTTTCCATAGATGACTAAAAAAAATACAACTTGTAGAAAAGATGTCTGGAGGACATATTAAAGAAGTATGTGAAAACCAGACAGGAATGCAAAGATAAATAACTGAATGATGTTTTAGTATTTCACATAAGGCAGAAATAAGAATTTGGCTTCAGAAAAAATGTAAGATAAATAAAAGTAACTGCACAGGTGTAAGTGTGGTCCTTCTCAAAACTATTAATGGAGGTAGGTATAGACATATGCCAAAGGTAGCTCTGGTTTTGAAGTGACATATGCCAAAGGTGGCTCTGGTTTTGAATTCAGTGACTCCTGGGATAGCACTCTAAATCTTGAGGACCAAAGGAAGACCCACTATAAGGGCTGACATCACAGCAACAGGGATGCATCATCGGCTGGCTACTAAAGGCTGGTTACCTGTTGGAATTCACTCTGTGTCCCATATGAGGAGGGAATTAAATTCTTCAGATCCTTTGTTTAGAAACAAACCAAAAAAACCCCTACACATGCTGACAAAAAGCACTAAAGCTAGCTGGCAGGAGAATAAATTTCTACTATGAGTTGCCTGACTGAGGGCAAAAGGAGTGTAGCTGTCTAGTAGCATGCTAGATCAGTGAGGTGTGTGTTCATGGCAGATCTGGTTGTGGGATTACTTCATCCAAAGAGCTCAGTTATACTTCTGTTTAGTCCAGAACTATGCAGACTAGCTCAGTGTATGTGTAGAAACCTGTTCAAAAAGCCTTTTTCCACTCAGTTGTGAAGTGGTGGCTGTGGTGAATGTACCTAGTGATATTTTACTTATCACTCTGGATGTAAGATACCTAACTGAAAAGGGCAGGACATGCATTTTGTTCCCTATTTCTGGATTTGTTTCTTGCTTGCCTTTCAAGAGATCTGCTCCATGTGACATATGTTCTGCCAATGACTAGGCATAACAGGAACAACACAACCATCAGGAAGAGCAACCAATAAGCAGACTGTACTGTAAACAAAAACATTGTAACATGAATGACCGCCGGAGGTACAAACAAGTCAACCAGCTCATATATAATTGATGCCACCCCCAACGATACCACAAAAGATGCGACTCGGCCCACAACAGGTGATAAGAACAGAGACCCGAGATTTCCCATAATTGGCATGGGAAACAGCCAGATCACCACGTTAAACATATAAGAAAAAGGTGCACACATGGCAACTCTCACCCAATTGGCCTGCGTTCACAAAGGTCTAAATGGACTGGGGCCCAGCTCCAGGGAGAGTCAGGAGGTCTGCCCTGAACCAGGAAGCTCTGTGGAGTGCACTCCACAGATACTCCTGACTCCCTGCAAGTGATCCCAGCTTTTATCCCCAGGCAGACACCTGACCTTTGTCAACTCAGTGCGGGACCCCTGGGGCTCATTTCCCTTCTGGCTCTCCCTGCAGGGCCGGCCGCACCCTGGGGGGAAGCTATAAGGCAAACTCACCACCTCTTTATGAAGGGCTGTGGGAATCACCCGTATGTCAACCTTAATTCGGGGCTCCGGGTTCAAACCCCAGCATTTCAGACCTATAAGTGGTAAATGAAATTGCTCAGCAGAGAGTGCCTCTTGGAGGAGGTGGGTGCTTGTCTGTCTGACCTGAGTAGATGTCTGGGCTTTCCCAAGGCAGCTGACAAGGCTTTGCTTTAGGGTCATGATACAGCTCTGTGAAAGTGCAAATGTCTTTGGAAGTAGGATGGTAAGCAGCCGAGTGACTCACAATTTTGATAACTCTGTAATTGCATGGGTATGAGCCCTAAATCCAGAGTTCTTATTTTACTGAGCAGTGGCTTAAGATATTTTCAACTTCTCAGTCACTTCTTGGGATCCAAGCCACTGACTTTTTTTCTTTTCTTTTCTTTGTTTTTTTTTTTTTTTTCCCTCTCAGATTAGGGGATGTAAAGAGTAAGGGTGGCTGTATTGTAGTTGTTTCACTAACTTGTACCATGGTATCATGAAAAATCAGAAGGGGAAATTTTTAAATACTGTTATCCCTTTTTGTCCCTCTAATAAAACTGTTCTGACGTAGTACAAGCTGGCTTGCAACCCCAACTGACAGCAGAGCTCTTTGAACTGAAATTTTAGCAGTAAGTTAGAGAATGTGCCAGGAGGCTTTGGTATAATTAAAGAAGACTACAATGTACCTAAGCCTATCCACTTGGTCAGTGTTGTTTATCCCTCCGTATCTGAGCAGTAAATTCACTTTGAACCCAAGAGAAATGTGTAAAATGTATAAACACTTATTAATGAAAAAAAATATAAAATTAAGTATCTCTAACAAAATGGCCAAACACTTTAGCTGTCCTCTGGGCAGAAGGTTAGAACTAAAGATCTCAAATGGTGCCTTCCATCCTAAAACGTTCTATGATTCTAACTTCAATATCAATATAGTAGCAATATTAACACATAGATATCTGTTTAAAAAGAATTTTCTCTAAGTGTTATATAGGCAGTTCCTTTGCCAAAGAAGATTTTTTTGGTTTTAATGAGGCAGATAGAAGACCATGACATAACCAGTTCCAGACAGCAAGCAAAGGTTGTCAAAGAAATGCAGGGGATTTCACATCAATGTAAAGAAGACTTGTGGTTAAATACTTCACACTAGAATTAGGGAATTAATCTGACAGCAAAATGAAATTTAGATGGATGTTGTGTAATTGAAATTTAGGCTAGGCCATTACGGATTAAAACAAATGCAACATCATCAGTAACTAAAAGCTGAAGTAAGAAAACCCTGAAGTACTTTTATATGAAAATATTTTCTACCCAGTCATGCATAATTTTGTTGAACACATATATCTATCCCCTGAATTTATGGTTGAGTTTTAAAGTTTTGATACATGTATATTCTGGCAGAGAAGGTCTTTCACATAACTCAATATTGTGATACTGTGAATGAGGTTTATGAGAGTAGAATACATCTAACAAGTTAAGAACGTGAATATTTATAGACATACAACAGAGGGGATAAAAATAGTAAATTCTGTTATAGCGCAACACATTTGCAGGGCTGCTGGTAATTTGTTCTTTAGTATTACTCCTTATTTACAGTAGCGTAACATAAGAATCAGACCTTCTGTGGCTTCATATGATTTTTTTTTTTTTCTTCTTCACAAAAACCTATTAGTATCTGAAAGACTAAAACCACTAAAATTTATTTTTGAGTACCATGTCATATTAGACTGATGTAGTTGTTTTGTGTGGTTCCTTGTAAAGAGGGGGAAAAAAACCCCTAAAATAGAAATTAGCTGAAGTTGGTATCACTTTGCAAGCTTTATGTTTTATAAAGTATATAGTTTTAGGTTTCAGCAAAAAACTAGATCAGAAATACGTATATTTTAAAAAAGCTTTAAGTAAAATGCAAATGAGAATGTAGTGAGCAAATAGTTTTTATCTTTATGAACTCCAAGTAACTTCAGCAGAAATAAATTAGAAAAAAGAGAAACAACTTTCGTTAGATATAAAAACTATAGCAAGACTAAAGACTACATTAGAAATGAGGAGGCACATATCTAACCGTTACCTAGAACCCATTCTTTTTGTTTGTCTTATGATGGAGGTCATATATAATGTGCATCATTAATTAGAACTGTAGTCAAGGAACAATCTTAATTTGTATTTTAAGGGACTGCACTGCAGTATTCTAGTCAGAAATCTGTAAATTTAGTCATCTAGTGTATCAGTTACTACATAGCAGTAGAATGAACTTGAAAACTAGTTAATGTATTTATCTAACCTGTTAAGGATTTATACTGTGGGATACTGTTCACATGTAGGGTCAGTTAAAGGATATATTGATCTGAATTCACTGTGAAATTCAGAGAACCATTCTCAGGGCACACATCCCTTCCTCAGTTCATGTGATATGTTAACTACAATATATTATAGACAGCTTAAGGAAAATATTCCACAATATTAAGTAAATCTATTAAATAGGCCTTCCTAAAAGTTCTTGATTTTAAAGCTAATTTGTTGATTCTGTCTCTCTTACTATTTAAGTAGATTCTCTGTCTATTTTCACTGTTCCAAGCTTATTAGCTTGCATATTTCTTCTAATTTTTGGTTGCTACTAGCAGCCTCCTTAACCTAACAGCCTTTATTCCTCTACTCACCTGGTACACATAGCAGCATAGCACAGTGAAAGAACATCTCTGTGCCTGAATGAGCTAAATGCTGCATGAGTTGCATGAACTGAATGAGCAAAATGTGCGGGTATCTGAAAGGAGGAAGATCAAGGGAATGACTGCATTCTCTGTAAGCTGCTTTGGACAAAAATTATAGCAACCAGGTAATGAAAATTTTGTTACTCATTTAAATAGGGAAAAATGTTCACTTTTCTATTTGTCAGTTGATAGCCAGGACTCTAATGGGCTAATGCTGCTACAGGGTGAGTATTTTAGCTTTGTGCCAGATCTCAGGATAATTTTTCAATGTTTTTAGAGTAGTTTTTAATGTTGGCCAGCTGGGTTCAGTGCTTCAGTTCCTGCCCTGGGCAAAGTACCCCGGGGCTCTGGACAGGCAGGGTACCTCTATATTACTTCCAGGTTGTAGTTTGCTGACTGCCCATTCTGGTAGCCTAGTGATGAGTATCTATAGGGGTGCTAGTATGTAACAATTTTAGATGAATATACAGAAATTCAGGGTGAATTCCTGACAAATTGAAGTCACTAAAATAATCCCCAAGATTGCTGGGGAGGGAGAAGTAATTAATTCATAATCTTTAGCAAAGGAAATGGTCTATTTTCCAGGTCAATAAATTCTATCAAATCAAGTCTCAAAATGTCTGAAATAGGTATGAATGAAAATTAATTTTCAAACACCCTCACTTCATCCTGATTTTTATTGTATAGTAATGTAGAAGTGGATTGTAAAAAGGCTCAAGGAAAAAAAAAATCAATCTTTTCTTCAAATAGTATAGAATAAGTACAACCTTTCTAGAAAACTTTTTAGACACAGAAGTCTATGTAGACAGGAAATTAAACACAAATCTGCATGAACTCTATTTCTGCTGTGAAAACCTAAAAGATCTCTTTGGTATCATTTCCTTAGTGATCTCATTGTCTTCCATTGTTTCTGTGTCAAGTAAGAGAACTAAACCTGTAAATATAGATAGCTTTACTGTTGACTTGTGTTGCAGTGCACCTCCTGGAGACAGAGGTTTCTGTTGCCTCTTTGTCCCCAGACATGGGCACACATCCAGAATCTTCCACCTTTCCCAGGCTGTGGTTGGCTTAGCCACCACAAGACCAATCCCCTAACACCCATTGCACCCCTGACCTGTCGGTAACCCATCCAGGTATCCTTACAGCACAATGCCTTTGTAAACCCACCTACCAACCTGTTAAAAACCCCTGGCCCCAAGGCCACATGCTCTTTCGCTTCTCCCCTGGGGTGGGTGCTGTTTCAGTGCCTGCCTCAGGTGTTTTTTGTTTGTTATATTCATGTTATTAAAACCTTTTATTTTGGAAGAAAGCGATCATTGCCCATCCCTCCT
>NW_008613049.1:0-10097 GCF_000691845.1 Merops nubicus | reverse complement strand
CTTACGATCACCCTGTAGGTAACACGGGGGTCCCGCTGGGGGTGTTTTCTTCCCGGGCAAAACCAGCGGGTTTAAAACCCCCGGCGAAATATATTTTTGCAAAATTATAGACTTGCAAGCTCATTTTTCATCGCAAGTCTAATGTGTGGAACAACTGTGCATATGAATATCTGCAAGGTCTGCCAATCCAGCCTAGAGTCTCTAACTGTAGCTGTAATTTGGATACAGACTATATGATGAGGAAAGCATAATTCAGCAGTTTGTATATCTAAATGTCAGGTAGTTTCATATTTGGGTGGACTTGGTGATCTTTTCCAACCTTAATGATTTTACGCTTTGTAAGTGGGGCATGACCTAGCCCAAAACTTTACAGCTTGAACACATCAGCTTTTTGACAGTAGTCCAGGGTTTGTTTTTCTATTTGCATAGAAAACTTTACAGATAATATCTTTTTGTCAACCTTAGTAATTCCTTGTTCATTTAAAAAATCTCCCCCAAACCTTCAAACCCAGCCACAAATCAGTATCACAAATGATGCATAATGATCTGAAGAACATCTTGAAACCTCTGCTCAGTGGTGGGCAGAGATGAACAGAGAGCACATATTTTGGTATATTTTAGACGACTGTGAAACCACAAGCTTAGCTAGAGAGTTTGCCATTTCTTAAATTCCTGCTAGAGAATTGCATGCTGGGATATATTCTTTAGTCCTTAAACAGTACTTTTTGCCCTTATTTTGGGGAGTGGAAAGAGAGGAATAGAAATAACCCATTTTTCAAGTGTGAACTGTTACAGCATGTCTGTACAAATTAACATATATGCTAGGAGCACAAGACAACTAATGCAGCTTAGTGGAAAGTCAAAGCAGTAATCTAATCATCATATTCTAACCTCCAATATTGTTAGTAATCTCATTGCATTATTAGTTTGAGTATCTACATTTGCTTATACAATAATCCTAATCATTGAGATAAAATGGGATACCTTATTCCCAGTCTACACATGGCTTTAAGCTCCCTCTTCACAGATACAGAAGGGCAAGGATTTTTCCCAGCCACTTCGAGCTGGTTTAATAATGACAATATCTTTCACAACATAGTCATGTTAGGCTTGTTGATTTTGATTGTTCCTGTTGCAGTGCTTACTACTACAAGGTATTTCCTGGATTTTGCTTTCCTTCTGAAGTCCTGCATGTATCCCATCTAGCTGTGAAGGGAGCTATGGCTTCTGTAGCATTTAGATCCTCCCCTGATCAAATCTGAAGTAATAAAGGAAAGTGCCAGTTCAGAAGGAAAATCTTGGGGTTTTATAGGAAATCCAAATAGGAAAATACTTTTTTCCCTTTCTTTTTTTTTTTTTTTTTTTTTTTTTTTTTTTTTTTTTTGTTACATTTCCAGAATTGACAGGTGCTACTATCTTGTCCAGTAGTATGTACATGGCTCAAAGACCATCAAATGCTGGGTAGATAAGCAACTCAGAATTATGAGAATCCAAACAGCTTTTAATTGACTCTAACTCCTCCATAATTACTTGTGCAAAGTTATAATTCATAAAGATTCCTTCAGATCCTGGACAGAAGACCCCAAAATTTTTACATTGATAGGAGTTACCCACACACTGTTGGCAAGTTTTCAGTGTTTTTCACAAAGTTTTGTGACTAGGAAAGAGTAAATCTTGCAACTTTCCTTGAAAGCAGACATATTTTCAGGTCCCTACATTCTTTTATTTTTGTTTTTCTTTATTTGAAAACGTAGTGTCTTATGTTTTATAGTACCTGGATGGGACCTATGCCATGGGAGTGCTAGAAGCAAAATTATCTGGAGCTGCCTGCCTGTCCATCCTTTTTTGAAAAGACAGGATTTGGTTAGGGTCAGTTTCCAGGCTGAACAATTCTTCAGTAAATAATTGCTCCCATTGTTACAGCAGCCAGCTTTATACTGGAGTTTGGTTGACACCAGTAAGTCTCCCAGTTGCATTTTTCCATTGTGGGACTATTACACCACAACTGCTGTTCATAACCAAACAAAGTATATCTACAACATCACTTAATGCAGTTAGATTTGCCTTGAATATAACTTCAAAACCGCCTGTATCACTAGTAGGGCCTTGAATTAGTGTCAGTTTAAAGTAACTTCTCTGGTTCTTTCTATTTTCTTTGAGAAGCCTCTATATGGGCAAATTTTAGAAAATCAATGATGTGATGTAAGACAATTCTTAAGATGGAAGAGTAAAGTAATAACTGTTAGATTTTCCATATTGTCAAAATCTCACACTTTCAGAAGTTAATTTGGAATGTGAAAATTTTACGCCGCATTTTTATTTTTTTTTAAAGAAATTATTACAGTTATTGTTTGATTACAACACAATTACTGTTCGACTACAGCCTTAGAGTAAACATTTGCTTTCATGGATTTCGCTGTGAGATATAGCCTTGGATTGTGGAAAAATGAGATGGAAGGATTCTGTCTAAGCAGTGCTGCCACAACATGGTCATCCAATAATCTTTCTTGGCCTTTTAGATCATGAAAAAAAAAATGTTTTTCAAAATACTTTCAAATTTATTTGCCAAAACAGCAAAACACTTAAAACCATGTTTTTCAAATAAGTTTGTCATAATTCTCAGTAATGATGTGTTCACAGTTCTTTTCTGATTCCCTGTGGAATCATGTTATCAGGACTTGGATCTTTGGTTAGTAATATTTCTTTAAAAAAGTTTATGTTTTTCTTCATTTAGGTCTCCTATATAGAATAACCAGGCTGATTAAAAACTGTTTGGATATTTTGGGGGCTATTGTCTGTTCATGCTTTAACATTTGTTGTGACATATCATTCTGCTTTAGTCTGCCAATGGTATCTTGGGACAGATTGTAATACAATGCAATGCTGATGTAACTGACATAGCCCAACGCTCTGTTTCTTGCAACACAAAATTTACTGAAAAAAAATGGTGCTAAGGAGCAAAATAGCTGTTTTGCCACTGTTTATTTCACTGATATTCACTTTGTAAAACCACTTAGTCTTCATGGGTATTTTCCTCTCTGGAATACTGCAAATGGGATTAGGACTGGTTCATTGCTATAAGTAGCAAAATGTACTAGTAAGCATCCATTTTAAGCAGATGTGGTGCTAAAAATATTTTTTGATTTAGCATGAATAATGATTTTTCCTCTTTCTTTTCAAAGATGATATCATGTAGCTTGTTTTCCTTGATTTTATTTAAAAGTGTAAGGATTGCTTTTGATTTTACTGTTTGTACATTTCCTTGGGTTATTAGTGTCAATTGTACTACATTAGAGAACATTACTGTGCATTTAATATTCCTAAATCATTTTAAAATTAAGACACATAGCACATTATGCACTGTATATTAATGCTTTATGTAAAACACAGCTAAGATGAATCAGTGAATCTAGGATGACTAATCTCTGCTAATTATGCTCTGTTCTTTCTGACTGAACAGAATAGAATTGCTTTGAGTGTATATGCTTGCCAAATTTGTCCTAGAGATTGAAGCTGTATTGTAGAGATATCAGATCAAATTCCCCATCTGTTAAATAGAGAAACTTACTTATGTACTCTATTGGATTCTGCAGTCAGCTGAGGCACTTTATTGGATACATGTTCAGTTGCAAATATAACTAAGAGAAATGTATATTTACTAAAAAAAACCAAACCAAACCAAACAAAACAAAACAAAAACCCAAAAAACTAAGTTAAGGGCCATATCATGCAAATGTTAAGCAGCCCAAAGAGCAGTTTAGTGCTAACACATTCATTCAGGAATAAGTTTTCCACTGTCTGGCTGCAAGACAAATTCCAACCCAACTTGTGAACAAGTAAGTCTTGATCCTACAAGCTGCTGAGTCACGCAGACCTGGATTATTAATGTGAAGATAAGGTGTCTCAGCCTCTTACAACTGATATTAAACTGGATTCACAGTTTTTCGGTATTGTCTCTGCCACTGTATAACATTTTCAGTGTCTCTGCCACTGTGTAGCCAGTCTTGTTCTATTATGTTCCATAGATGTAGCATCATTAGCAAAATTGTGCATCATTTACAACATCTGGAGCACTGAGAATATAACTTGTTCAAAACCTGTAATGGCTGTACAATTTCTAGCTTATTGCCATTTCAATTGCTCTTTGTTCTGCTGAAGAATTTACATAATCTGACTATTCTGTTGTTGTTGTTGTTGTTGTTGTTGTGTCCAGTTTCTCCTTTAGCTACAGCGGAACTGAATTTGTCAGGTGTTGCTTTCCAGAAGATGCTGTTTCTTGATTTCTTAAACATTGCAGTTTAAATATCCTTTTAATCTTGTGAATTCTGAATGGCCATGAGGAGCTGCTAGATACAAGTTCACTCAAAATATATCACAATTTGGAGACAGTCTCCATTCAAAAGTTCCCAAAGTGTGCTAAAATATGTGGTTTATGTTCCTGTGTAGGTGCAAACTCAGAAAACTTTTAGTAATAGAGGCATTAAGATGGCTTTTGGCAGTATTTTGCTCTCTTTTGAAAGGCTTACTAAGTGCAGAATCCGCCCCCGCCCAAAAAAAAAAAAGTGCAGAAAGCATTGTTGTACCCATTTTTGAAGTTGAGGAACTGACTAGGTA
Source organism: Merops nubicus (assembly GCF_000691845.1). NCBI lineage: Eukaryota > Metazoa > Chordata > Aves > Coraciiformes > Meropidae > Merops > Merops nubicus. Next base: position 5,483 of record NW_008613049.1, on the reverse strand, counting down.
GGACTGACACTATTTTGCTAGTATTTGTAGCTCTTGGAGAGAGATGATGGGAGTCTTGAGTTTTAACTGATTGTTTTCATATAATGACAATTACTTAAGAAGTGCCTTAAAAACTCCTCTTGTCAGACTATATTTTACTTTTGTTTAGACTGTCTAGGAAAAAAGAGTACCCTCACAGTTCCTTTATGAGAATTCTAATTTTAAGCAATAACTAGACACCAAAGATTCAAAAGATTTTCAGCATCTTCATTTCCTCCCCACAATGTCGATCTTGTTCATATTCCCTCTGGCATGGCAGTTGCAGAATCATTTTAAAATAATATAATTTCTTACAAATGCCTGAATCCAAGCATTGCTCCTGCCTTCTCCATGCCTTTATTTCACTGTTAAAATAACGGTGTTACAAGACAGCCCTGCATTCGCTGGCATATTGTACTGAAAAATGAATGAGTGAGAGTCTTGATTACCTTACAGATAAATCTGGTTAACTGTTATATTAATTAAAATGCATGGTTTTGAGGCTATTCTGAACTATTTATATGTGATTTAATTCATATCAGCAGCTAATTTGTATTTAATGCAAACTAATGGATTTTATGTAAATGGAGCATGTGGCAGCCTATTTAAAAAAACAAATTATCTGTAGTTCCATTTCAGTTATTTTAATTAAATTTAGAGCGTGTGTGCAGTGGGGAGGGATAAAGGATGTGTTATATATGAAGTGTTGATGTTTAAAACCAATTTAAATATATAGAATAAGAAACAAGTGATTATCTTAGCAGAAACACCTATTCATTCTCTGACATTTGCATTTGCTAAAAGAGTAGACACAAGAGCAGGCAGAGGCATGTGCCTGGTGATTTTGGACTGGAGAATACAAATAATTCTATAAGTTATTTATTATAACATTGTGAAGATTAACTGGTTCACATTTATTAAATGCTTTGAAAATTATTAGCAAATTACCTTCTGAACATACCTGAATATTGGAGTAAAAAACTGGCAACTCTTTATGTCAGGAATGGTTACATCCCAGGCACCACCTTACAACCAGTGAAGCCTACTACGCATCATGATGGCTGTACTGATTATTTTAACATTAGGCAAGAGATTATTTCAACATTTTTAGAGCAAGTATAAATACTATTTAGCAATTTTGAAACCTGAGGGATCATATCACTATATGATGCCCTATTTGCTTGTATTTCTTGAGCCTGGCTGAAAAAAAAGCTTCCATATTTCTTTACAGTTCTGAGGAAATTCTGCTCACAGCATCTACTCAACTTCTTTATGATTTTGTGTCTCACTCACTTTTGACTATTCTGACAGATTTTGCTGCAGTCTGACAGGAATGCTGTAATAGATGAAAATCTTTCCCAAACATTTCTCATCTTCACTATGTCAAGGCTTTGGCAGGACATATACCCTCAGTTATTATTGCTCATATTATCTCTCCTCTGTGGAGAAAACCTGCAAAAGTTAGAATACCTTTTTTTTAAGGCCATAGCTTGGATCGTCATAATGTAGTCCCAACAGCTTGTACACAACATGTCAGTCAGCTGCTAAATTTAAAGATGTAGTGTCATCAGGCATGGAAGCGATGACTCAAAACAATTCTTTGCCAATATTAATCTGAGTTCCGCTGATTGTCTGACAGTTTCTCTAACTTTGAATGCTGCAATGGGAGCTTTCACTTTTTTTCCTTGCTCCCATTGTACACACTGTGACTTTTGTCAGTTCTTCAATATCACAGGGTTTGTTCAGCTGAAATGGAAACTTAGGCTTGGAACTTTAAGTACTCTGACTTTGTTAGGAACAGAATTTCTGTTGATGACAAAATCTTTGTAAAGAGTCAGATAAAATCTCTTTTGTATGTGTTATTCCCAAAAGAATTCATTCTTGAAATAGGTTATTCTAATAAAAAGGTACTTAACCCGAAGTTACTAAAGAAGATCAGCACTTTTCTTACCCAGGGTGACAGCTATGGATATAGACCTACTTCTACAGGCTTGACCAATATGTCGTTTTGGTCATGTTGAATAGATAGCATAAACACTTTCTTAATTCTGTTCCCTTAATGAAACAAGACATAAACATATGACTTGATAAATAGTGAAGGTTTAAACCCATTGTCAAAATTCAGCAGTTGCCTTTATGACCTACAGAGTTAGGACCAAGATATTGGCATGTTAAACACTGGCTCAATGGAAAAGCTACGCATGCTATGAAATAAAAATAACCTGCCTGTTAGAAGAGTTATTTACAAAAATCAGTGTTAAATTTCTGCCTCTCACATATGAGCAGCCACAGTGGTTTGCCCATCAAGGATGATGCTATTTAAATATGCTGTATTTGCATGGATGAACTGGCTGATAAATAGGGCAAAACTGTTTGGTTTTTATCACTGCGATCTTGGACAAAATGTTGAAAAAAAACCAAACAAGAACTGCTAAAGAAAAAATAAAATACTCCTCAAATGAAGGCTGCCTGAAGCACTGACCATTGAGATTTCCCACCTCTTTTCCTCCTTTCTACATCTTCCATAATAAAATATAATTTGCCAGGCTGGTCTTTGTACAGGGCTCTCAGGTTTTATTTCTATTCAAAAGATGTCGTAAAGCAATATATGTTACCAAAACTACAAATGCAGGAAAGAATTTTGGAAATTGAGAATTCTCTTATCTAACAATATATCTATGACTCATGGTGCTTCTGCTGGAGCCTACCTCCTAGGAAAGAGATATTTACCTCGACTGATTCTTTTCTTATCTCACTGATCATTTCTCACTCGCTTCTGCTGGTTGCCTGAGTCTTTTTATTTTTTTGATGGGTTGGGAGATTGGATGGGATGTAGTACAAGAAGTCTTATCTGTTGGTCCCAAAGTGATGCAATATCCAAGTGTCTACTTGGGCTGATAGGATTTGCTGAAATCATGCATTATTTCATAGATTTGCCATTCATACTGAGTTGGACTCTGTCTGCAGTTATATTTTGGGATTATTTTGTGCTGTCTCTGCTGTCTTGATTCCACACTGATATCTAGTCATGGATGAACAATAATTTTTTTTTTTTTTTTGGTTTATGTGTGCTATAACTTTATCAGAGTTTGTAAACATGTAGGACAAATCCTTACCTGCTGTTACAACACTGAGGTCACAGGTTTTACAGATGGCCTCCCCCTGTATACCTGCAGCATGCCTTAACCTGTAGGCATTTTTAAATCTGTATTAAGCTAGATTTTTACTTTGACAGTTTGTGTATGCTTGCCCTAGTGAAACTATATGGCCAGATCATTTGTACATTTTATTAATGTATTTAAAATATCTAAATATGTGCTTCAAATACATCAAACATATGTTTGATTTTTGGTTTTTTTTTGGTCTGTTTTTTTTTAAATTTAATTTTTTTTTCCAAGACATTCACATATGCTTTTATATCTTTCCTGGCCCATGTAATAAGTAAGAGGTGACAATTGTGCATGTATTTTTGTAGACTCCATACTTCACATATTTAAAATATCCTCATTTCTGACACGGGGAAAAATGATTTTATCCAGTGAGAGACGTTTAAGAATCTCAGTAGCTTCCTGTAGTCTTACATCAGACAATATAAATGATTTTTTACCATGGGTAGCTGCTGCTCTGACATATTGCAGTCATGTAAATTAAAAAAGATCTTAAAATGAGCCAAATTGTAACCCTGACAAAAGCATATATGTTATAAAATGTGATTTATAATGCTATTTTCGGTAACTAACATATGTCAGAATCATAGAATTGTTTAGACTGAAAAGGATCTTTAAGATTATTCAGTCCAACCATTAACTTAATGCTGCCATGTCCACTGCTAAACCACTCTCCCCCAAGCCTGTAGTGTTGTATGGGTTTGTTGTCATCCAAGTGCAGGATCCAGGATTTAGCCCTGTTGAACATCATACAATTGGCCTTGGCCCATCAATCCAGCCTGTCCAGGTACCCCTAGCGCCTCTCTACCCTCAAACAGATCAACACGCCCACCCAGCTTATTGTCATCTGTAAACCTAACTGAGGATGCACTTAATTCCCTCATCCAGGTCATTGATAAAGTTATTAAACAGAATTGGCCCCATTGCTTAGCCCTGGGGAACACCACTTTTGACAGGCTGCCAGACAGATCTAAGTCCATTCATCACAGCTCTTTGGACCTGGACATCCAGTCAGATTTTTTACTCAGCAAAGAGTATGCCCATCGAAACCATAAACAGCCATTCTGGTAGGAAATGAATGATGTGAGAAATATATCTATGTAAGAAGTACATGTGACCATGAATTTAAGTGTGCATAAACTAACGTTATCTACCAATAATCAGTACAGGCACATTTTACAGCTACTGTTTTAAGATTTAAATTGCTGTGATTTAATTACTTGTTCTGCATAGTTTTGCTTCACATACTTTTGATTTAACTGTGAAATTAACGACTTGCACAACGTTGATATGTAATCCAAAATATTAAATATTCAACAAAAGTTCATTGTACTTAAGAGTGAAGGCAGAATAGTCACTTAGCTCTAAAATAAGAAGGAATAAAATCCAGATATTTAGTTTTGTAAATCTTATTCACACCATTTACAATGAATATATCTTTATCCTTTATATAAATAGATTGTATGGAAAACTGGGTGGAAAGCAGAGTATAATAACAACTTCTTGTAAAAAAAAAAAAAAACAAACCTTTCCTATCTTTGTCTGATATGCATGCAGACTCCATTTCGTTCATGACTGTTTTGTAGTAATGCAAGCTGCATAACTTTTTAATTGTTCCTCCAAGCCCAAGATAGGTGCATTCCCTTGCGTAAGAAATCAGGTCGATGGGCTAAGAGATCTGCATGGATGAGCAGGGAGCTTCTGAAGGAAATCTCATGGAAGAAAGACATGTATAGCTCATGTAAGAAGGGACTTGTCACTTGGGAGAAACATAGGGAAACTGTCAGACCATGTAGGAAAGCAGTAAGGAATGCAAAAGCCCTCTTAGAACTAAAACTAGCAAAGGAAGCAAAAGAGAACAAAAAGGGCTTTTTCAAATATATCAGCAGTAAAAGGAACAACAGGGGCAGTGTGGGCTTGCTGCTGAATGAGGCACGCTGCTGAATGCCTTCTTTGCTTCAGTCTTTAACCCTCAGACCAGCCCTTGAGAACTCCAGACCCTGGCTGCAGGAAAAAAAAGCCTGGAAGGGGGAAGACTCTGCTAGTCAATGGAGACTGGGTTAGTGATCAGTTAATGAAATTGAATATACATAAATCCATGGGCACTGATGAGATGCATCCTAGAGCATTAAGAGAACTGGCTGATGTCGTCACTCTACCGCTCTCCATCATTTTTGCTAAATCATGGCAAACAGGAGAGGTGCCTGAGGACTGCAGGAATACCAATGTCACTTCAGTGTTCAAGAAAGGCAAGAAGGAGGATCCAGGAATCTACAGATCAGTCAGCCTCACCTCCAT
>NW_008613048.1:112608-122666 GCF_000691845.1 Merops nubicus | reverse complement strand
ATGATTCTATGATTCTATGATTGACATGAAGAACATTGCTTAGCTGTACAGAGTCTACAGTCATAGTTTTAGTTTACTGTTCAGATTATATTGCATATTAAGATACTGCTAATGTTTGATATTACAGTGTTTGTTCTGTTCCACTAAAACATTTGAATTCTAGTCATTTGGTCTATTTGCCAACAATTTTTATTTTGAATGAGGTCCTATATACTCAGGTGCTCACAGCTCATTTGGGAAACATGGACCACATTGATCTGCTTTGCATCTGCCTACACCTGCATATGCAGTATGGTCCTGCAAAGGTCTGAACTCTCCGTGTGCCATTTTATTAATTTTTGCTCAATTCTTCTTTCTTTTCCCATTTTTTTCTTCTAAATGTTTTCTGTTCAATACACAGAACAGTTAGTCTATTAATGCAAAACACCTTCTGTGCACAAAAATAAAGGTTTCTTTCACCTTCTTCATGATGCATCCAGGGATGCAGAGCGCTCCTGGAATGTCAGCAAGTGGTTGGGCATACAGGCAAACTATTTTGCCACTAGAAAAGTTATTGCTTGCATGTTGTCCTTCCTTTCACTTCTTCACTTTTTTTATTCCCAGAGATCTCTGACTCAGCCTATGAACCTCCATAGAAAAAAATCTCCTTTTTATTTTTAAAATAAATCACTCATTCATTTTCTTCTTCCTGCCATTTCAGCAGTGAAAAAAAGGAAATGCATGAAGCAAAACTGTTTCTTCTTGATCTCATCTAACAAGTCTCTTGTACTGATTCACCGTGCTTTCCTAAAATAAGTTATGTGTTTTCTCTACTTTGATGTTCTTCTTTCTTCTCTCTTTGTGTTTCCTCTTCACTCTAAGGACCCCTCCAATCTGAACCCCATTGAATATTGATTGGCCAAAGAATAAAGAGAATAAGACTGCTGAACTGCCCTTTTGCCCATTGTGGGCTCTGCCATCCTCTGAGACCACAGGAACCTATCAAGAGAAGAGTCATATATTCAGCACGTTTGGGGAGCTATAGCCATGATTTTAATATTGCAAATACTAGGGTAATTTTTTTTTCTGTTTCTTTTACTATTTAGAGTAATTATTAGATTTTATTTTAAGAGGGACAACTCAGCAAAATAAGTATTTAGAGCTGGCTTTGCTAGAGGCAGAATCTGTGATTAGCTTCAAAGAAGTGAAAGGAAGGAGCAAAATGTACCAAAGCCCATGTGCAGTAAACCAGCAGTTATTCCCCCTACAGCTTCCGTATTTATTATTTTTCAGGTTCTTTAATGTAGGTTTTGTCATTGCCAAAGGACAATATCTGTTCTGAAAATTTTCCCTTTTCCAGCTCTAATTGTAGGCTTTCTTGTACTTTTACCAAGTAGGAATCAAGGCAGCTAAAACACTGTGAACTGAGTAATCAGGTTTATAGTCCAGACAGCAAAAAAGTAACCTTCATGTGATTTGTGTCTACTTAATCTATAATGTCTGCACTATGTCATTTTTTATTTCCTTCTCTACTTCTTCTGCTGGTAAAGCTTTTGTAACTGCATGGTTATCTTTTGTCTGCCTTTTGTTAATGTAGCCCAAGCAGAGCTCCATACCTTTGTCTTCTTCAGCGAACAGAATGGACTACTACACATGACTGTTACCTGAGCTCCAGAATCAGGCTTTATTTTAAAAGAATCCTGCAGCCGCTCAGCCTCAGCTTTCCTAACTCTTTTTATGTAATCCCTTTGTATCCTGCAGATCTCCTCTGTGATTGTTGAATAACATTTCAGCAGTGAGGTATGTCTGAATTTCTAAGTCAGATTTTAAATAGATAGAAAAATATCTCTGTCTTTATTAAGTCTGCCTTTTTTAGGAGATATGTGATTTATTTTAGGCAATGTGACATTTCACTTCTTGTTTCTTCTTGCTTTTTTTGTCAAGTACCAACATGTTTTTCCTCCTTCAACTGAGCAGCTCTTGCAAGATTCTGAATATCCCAGGATACAGGGTGCCCTGAACACCACTGAATGCTCAAAACACAGGAGTAGTTCCTCACTGCTCCTATGTTTTGAGCATTCAATAACTGAGCAGTGAGTAACTAGGAGAAAAAAAGTTTGTGTGTTTGGGAATTATTTTTTTTTTCCAAAAGTGAAAAGGAGAATGTACTCTGTGATGTCTTGGCAGGGAGACATAAAGTGCATGCCTTCATATTAAGGAACTGATTGCAGAATGAAAGCTAATCTGTGCTGAGTAAAATGAACATAAAAAGACTCTAGTGATGTAACCCTTGACTGCCTTATGCATGACTTTTGCAAGTTATTACATTTAAAATAAGTGTAAGCTCTGAACAAAATTATACCACCTGGCAGCTAGGCTAGGATCAAATTTCTTCTGTTCACTGTATCATAACAAGAGGATATAGAAATCCTGCAAAAGTTCTGTACAGGAGAATTTCTTCAGAAACTTTTTGTAGGGCCTCTTTGCCATAGACATCTGACAGTAAGCAAGTTCCTCAGAAATGCATAATGCTTTCAGAAGAAAAGGACTTGAGGTGAAATAGTCTTTAGGATATTTTGTGTGTATTTCAGTTTTGTGATTCTTTTCCAAGCTGCAGAATATTGAACTTTGTATCCAATATTTTATCAAGTATTTTCAGCAAAATGTTTCTGTTGGCATATTCTATTTCATTCAAGCCATTTTTTTTTTTTTTTTGCATATATATACAGGTTTATAATTCGTTTGACCAAATTATTTGGATACTTAAGTAAAGGGAGTCTTATTTGAGATTTGAAAATGTAAGTTAAAAGGTTATATTTTAACAGTCTTTGATCTGTAGCACGAGGTTCAAGGACTGCACTGTCTCCCTTCCTTTGAATTTGAGTTATGTTTGGCTTAAATGACCTATCAAATAATACATGAAAACAGCTTCAGAAAGCAGGAGTGATTATCCTTATAGTATACGTTTGTCACTTATTGCAGCATATTTTTTCTAAAATATTTTCTAACATAGTGGGCAAAGAGCAACAATTTCTTCAACAAAACCCTGGGCAGGAAATCAAACCACACAATGGTTATAAAATATGAGCTATATTTTAAAGGAATCTCTCAAACAGATAGTGAGAATAAGACATACCAAATAAGGCTTACAGGATTGTTTTCCAAACATACGGCTTTGGAAAGCTGTCAAATACTTGAACGTGTAGGAATAAATATACTTCTTTTCCATTATTTTTAGGCACTTCTCAGATTCTTAAGTAATAAAAAATATGTGCTGTGGTATGTGCTCAAACTGTGCCAAGTATCGTATCAGGCAACGGTAGAACATGTTCCTGGACAATAATTGGGCCAGTCGTATGCAATTATTTCAAATGACTTATCAGAATGTAAATTCATTAGGAAAAAATCTCTCATTCACACCATTAATTCCTTGAATTGCTGCAATGTGAAAAATTTGCCGCATAACTTTCACACCTGGTCATACTGTCTTGTTTTGTTGGTTTGGTATGGGTTTTTTTTTCTGTAAAGAAAGTTGCAATGCGATTGGCACTATGTGCCTCTTTCAAAATGCCTGTGGATATTCACCCCAATTACAAAAAATAATTCAGTCCTATCTGCTTTATATAAATACAGTACTGAGTCAGTTTACTAGCAGAAACTTTTGCAAAAGCTAGTGTCTTAAGTCAACACTGGAGACAATTTGCAAGAGAAAGTTAATTTTAGAATAACTTAAAGTTGGGTTTTCTGTATATTCTGTCCTGATGTAGCCAGTGAACAGGAAAAAAAAAAAAAAAAAGGTCATTTCCTATTAAGGTTCAGGTTCAGGTTATTATCATCAGAAAACCTGATGGCTATATACAGAAGTTATTCAATAAATAGTTTTAAATCTTGGAATAATTACAGCTTTCTCTAAGCCAGCTGATAAATTCAATGACAGAGAGTGTGTGCTATCTTAAGTTCCCAAAGAACCTTTTCTGGTTATTGAAAAAATGTTACCTTTAATGGGATTACATTAAAATCTATTTTATTAACTGGCAAGTCTGCTTATCATTTTATCTTGTATTGTCATTGAGGAGATGAAAGGGCAGCTGCTGGCTTAGTGTGTGGACAGAAGACAGGGCCTGGAACAGAAAATAGGGGTGGGACAAAACAGAGATTTATCATCTTCTCTTTCACAGAGACAGCAGTATAACAATACTTTAATTATGATTTTTTTTCTGCCGCTGTAAGGACAATTCTTCAATATGGGCCAAAACTTAGCTCCACTTTGGTGAAAGGTAGTTTGTTTGTTTGGGTTTTTTAATGATTTAAACATGACAAAAAATTAAGCTGGTGTCTCTGTCCCTGCAGATTTCCTTATTTTTTCACTAATACCTTTCACCTCTTTAACCCTCATCTCTGCTTTCAGGTAACTCTTATTTCTATTTCCCTTTTTACAGATTCAGCTCCTTTGTACAAGCTTTTCTCAAGCTTGGTGAGCCTGCTTCTGCATATTGGAAAAAGCCTTTCCAGAGGCTTGCAGCTTGAACTAATAGCTGTTGCACTGCAGACCTCCTTCTCGCTCTGTGATGCACACATGCTGGGAGCATTGGTGGTGGTGTTCCCAGGCTGGGACAGACAACATCTTACAGAACTTTTGCACTCTCAGAATCATAGAAATGCTGGTTAAACATATCAATCTTCAACACAACCTCCTGTGCCTAGCAAGCACACAAACTCTCCAGAGTAGTGATAACTTCTACACATACGTGCAATATTATTCAAGCATAACTAAGTCAAGCTGAGAAGGGGAGCCCTACCTTCGCTTGTACTGTAGAAATCAGATTTTACCTAGACTATTCTTTAGAACAGGTTTGTTTATTTTTTTGCCAGTTAAATACAGTGAAAGTGAATTAGGATTTTAATTATCTGTCAAAAGCAGAGCCTGTTGTTGCTTTATCGCTGGACTGTCACAGTATTGAAGGATGTCATACCAATAAAATCCAGATCATATATTTAATTTTATCAAAGCAGGAAACTAATATAAGAAAAAGCAGCTGTCCTCTGCATACTAAAGAACAAATTGATTAAAAATCTCTAAGTCACCATGGGATGCTGATAAAAATGACCACTGATGAGTGAACTGTGAAATCAAGAATGTGATTGCATAGTTGTTACCTAATTTATATAGTTCAAAATCACACAATGTTGCTGATATCGCCAAACAAATCAAGCTAATTCTATTACGGGTAAGCCCTTATTCTAATAATAAGAGGCCTATTATTTTATTATACTTCCAAATGTTAGCAGTAGTTCCAACAATCTTCATGAAAGGTTGAGCTGTGTTTGAAATTTCATGACATTTGTCATGTTTTATTTAGTTTATGTGAAATTCTGGACACAAATATTTACAGTGAAGTTCTGACTCAGAGGTTTTGTTTGAACTCATCTTTATTCTTTGAGCACCTGTATGAGCACTGGAGGCTCAGTTCAAGCTGTGTTACTTTTCTGTGTTTGTTTCTGGCCCCTTCAGAGAGTTATCTCTTCTACTTGCTGAACTCATCTGCAGGCAAAATACCCTAGTGTCCCTTCTCTTCTTTCTTCACCTGCTACCCATTATATTTTGAGAACTTAGGTGCTTCAGCTCTCATTGCAACTTCCTTTCTCCTTCTCACTATGACAAATAAAACTAAAACCTGAATAGAACTATCAAATCAAATGGTAACTGCTCACATACATTTTTTCTTACAATTAAAAAACATTTCATTAAATATACTGCTAGAAAAAAAAAAAATCTAGTACTCTGAGACCTTACATCTCCTATACAGTGTCTGAAGAATCACATCCTTTTGACAGTTTGTGTCTTGAACAGAGAAATAAGGTAGTGAAGAGAAAAGTGTTCAAGAATCTACCTTGAGTTGCCATGATCTGTATTCAGTCCTCTGTTTTCTCACCCTGCTGGGTTTTCATCCTGATTACAGGGATCTTATGCTGGCTGTTTTGATTATGGGAGTTTGGGTTATGCAAAACTGTGAAGCCAAGGGCTGCAGCTCTTCCAAATCCCTGAGAAAAATAAATGACCTGAAGTAGTAGCAGAAAACTCATGTTATTGATTAGAAAACCCCAAATCCCTCTATTCATGCATTCACATGGAAGTTCATGGTCTGTAGTTACGTTCTGCTTCCGCCTACTTACTGTTACTCATTTATTTCTAAACTCTGCTCAGAATCTCTCTCTACCAGAGATTGTAGCTCTTTGCATGGTAACATACTAAGAAACAAAAAAAGACAAAACAAAAATTTTATGTTTCATATGTAAAAGCTTACCTAAATTGTAGCTGGTTAAAAGAAACCCCAGAAAAAATAATAAATTCACTAGAGATAAAAGAAAAACCTATGACAGTCAGAAAAGTGTTTCTCTAGTGCTGAATCTCTGACTACAACAGCAATGGTTACGTTTAGTTTGCAAAGAAACACAGAAATTAATATATTGTGCAGTTAAAACTCTTTCATGATTTCTTTTGCTAGAAATTAAATGCTATCTCTAAAACCTCTTTTTTATCTTTATTTTTAGAAAATAATTAAATATAGAAGATGCATGTCCTTGTGGGTATTAAATAATCAGAAAAAGTCAGTAACTTGAAATTACTTATTTTCAAAGAATAATGTTAATCCATTTTTCAGTAAGAACTGTGAGAAATAAATGTAAAAAGGATGAAGTCCTGTAAAAATAACCCTCACAGAAGCCAGTTAATTCTTCAGCTTTGAGGAAACCTTTATCTTATTACTTTTACTTTGTCATATCATATGAATCCTCCATACTGCTCTTTTTAGCTCTCCTTGAAGGAGATAAATTGACACTGAAGAAGCTGTGTGATGGTTATGTGACAATACCTTGTATAGCTTCATTAGCATCCAACATGTACCACAGAAGAAGGTGACATTACAGGAAATATCCTGCTTTGTTCTACTTCAAATGAGATTGTGCAAGATGAAAGAAGAAATTGAAGGCAACTAGAATGGATTTGCATCAGTCACCCAGCAGAGGTGAGATGCCTTGCTGGGTGGATCTATCCTCCATGCCAGGGTGGTGGATGGACTTGATTCAATGCTTGCCAACTACATTTCAGTTCTGACAGGCTTCACACCCTCAGAAAAAAAAAAAAAAATAGTTTTAGCAAGGGCAGAAAGATAACCTAATACATTTATCCAGCTAATCTTGTGTCTACTTTGAAATTGAAACAAACATGGATAGGAGAAGCTGTTAACATAGAAACATCTCACATATCAGAAGCCTGACTGTGAATGTATAGGAACTCTGGGACCTGCAATCAGGTTTCCAAGTCAGCCACATTCTTAGTATACTGCACTCAATTTCAGAATTTTTTCAGAAACATCTGGCTAAATCTAGAAAAACAATATTGTTTTTTTTTTTAGTTCATTGCTCAGACTGACTGAGGAAGGTAAAGAAAGAAAAAAAAATATGGAGGAAAACGCTCTAGATGAAAGATGTTGGGAGAGTTGTGTTGATGACTGGAAAATAAATTCAGATGAATATGAAACATTTTAAATGAAAACCTCTCTTTTCTAAAGAAAAAAGCTGAAATGTCTTGTTTTATTAAAAAAAAAAAAATCCTTGATCAAAAATTCTCACTAGATTAACTAATATCTAGAAACTATTTCATGCCTTCCAGAAAAATTGTTCCTTTAATTTACTATGTAAAGTCAAGGCTGTCGGTTCTCATAACGACTAGTTGCCACAGTAATACATTAAGTCTATTTCTGATTTGCTAATGTGGAAGTTTTCAGCTTTTTGTTGCGTCTATACTGTTTTAGATATTAAAATCCATACTTAGATTACTATGTTAGTTAACCTAAAAGTGACTTAGGATTTGCTCCTCAATCCACAATTCAAACTGAAAACCAACAATAACACGTAATGTGTCAAGTACAAAAGCAGATGAAAAATATAAATTATCCCATGTTTGTTAAGATTATTTTTTTGACAAACAGCATCTTATTTTACTGAAACATATCTACAGACTTCACAGATACATTTGGCCAAGTAGCTGGAAGACAGACTGGTAGTATTGTCTGATACTACCTGACAAGTCACAAGCATGTTCCTGTTACTGAACTGGCCAGCATCCTGTTACTTAGAGGCCAGCATCTGCTCTGCAGGAAACTGGAGGCCAGAATCATAATTCAGCAGACACAATAGGAAGCCTTTCTACTACTTATCATGAACATTTCATCTGGGACAGAAAGCTGACTTTTCAGACTCACATCCATAATCAAATAACATTTAGAAATAACCCAAGTTAAAAATATAAATATTTGGAAGTTCCAGTTTGTTGAAAGTGGTTTAATAAGGCAAATTATACAAAATTTTCATCCCTCTGTTGCTCCAGTGGGTAATGCGGAACATGGAGCGTGTCTTGAAAAAGGTTTTTATATTTCACAAGAAACATTTCATGAAAGGAAGGATTAATAACAGAAAAAAAATAGTATTGGGAACCTTTTCACAAGTCAGTCTTCTGAACAAAGACTTCCAAGGAGAGGCTGAACTTTAACTGAGCTAATATGTATAATTAGAACAGGAATTGTTATTCTGTAGCTTCACAGATGCCAACTTAATCTCTTGCTGCATTTTCAATCTTTTCTGTTCAACTGGCTAATCAAAAGAAAACTTTGCAGCTGACAAACAGTATTACTATGAAGGAGCAAGATGTGGTCCTCAGTGCTTGACACATCATGAATAATCAGCAGCTCAGTGAGGATCCCTCACTTGTAGAGGATCCCTGTTAAGGGTCAAAGGAGATGTCTCTTCTGTGAGCTCAGATTTGATCACTTTTAAAATGGAAGTTCCTGTAGCGTTTGATATTCTTCCCCCATGGAGAGAAACATGAAGGAATGTGAATGAATATCTAACCTGCATATAATCCAAGTACCCAAGGGAATCTTTTTATTTTATCCTACTTAAGTCAGGATCCCATTAAGAACTCTCTGCTACTTCTACCTTCTCATTAATGTACATTAAAAGACTTTTGGTCTGCACTTTGAGTAAACAATGAGTCTGTCTGTTCCAGGAAATCTAGTTTGAAAATATAGTCGTGATGGGTTTTTTTATTTGGGATTCAGGAGGGCTAGTTAATGATTCAAACTTTGCTGCACTGAAGACATGTACTGCCATGAGCTTCACTGTCTCCAAAACAGGTTGCTGTCATAAATATTATTCTGTATAAATAGGTTTGCATCCTCTCCTGAATTGAATTATCTGGCTAAGTAACTAGGTTTAGGTTCTGGTGTTTTGTCAGTGAAGAAGCACTAATATCTAGGAACTGCACAGTTTGCTATATAATTGTTTTACTGTCTTAAGCTGGACATCAGAATTTGCCCTCCTAGAATTTTAATGTTGCTGATAAATAGGGAGTAAAAAACATACAGAAGGCATGCATCCACATTTATGCTAAAATGCAGAACACAAATAACTGCTGTGCAAACCTGTACAGATGAGCCCAGAATACTTCACAGTCCCTTAGATGAACCTGCATTGCCCATTGCCTTCTATTATTTATGCTTTCACTTCTTGCCAAGATTGCCAAAGAAATCTTCCTAAGGGATGGGAACAGGATAGCAAAGTCATTTCACACAGGTTACTAATGCTGAAGATTAAAGCTCACGTCCACTTGTGCCACTAAAAACTGAGGCTTTCACTTCCACACTTCATGCAAGAAAGTAATTTTTATTCTCTCTGTGATGGGAAAGCACATTTTGACACCATCTGAAGTTGCATTCACCACTCTGTATTCACAGTACTCTGTCATGTCATTCCTCCTCTCTAGCAGAGAGAAGAAAAATGATAACACTTAGGAGTGAATCAGTCAAATTACTTACTCAGAAGTACTGCCAACCCAAACCTTCTTTTTTTCTGCCATGTTTATCTATGTTGTGAGTGACCTAGCAGTGATTCTCTTGAACTCAGGTCCAATGCAGTCAGAAAGCCCAATGAGACAAATGGCAATTTATGATTCAAAGGAAAACAGCTACAGAGAGAAACCATGACAAATAGCCTAGGGAGTATTACTGTAACCTTTAAAA
>NW_008613048.1:107360-112577 GCF_000691845.1 Merops nubicus | reverse complement strand
TCT
Source organism: Merops nubicus (assembly GCF_000691845.1). Taxonomy (NCBI): domain Eukaryota; kingdom Metazoa; phylum Chordata; class Aves; order Coraciiformes; family Meropidae; genus Merops; species Merops nubicus. The sequence continues at coordinate 112,574 of NW_008613048.1, read as the reverse complement.
TTCCCGTGAGTACTTATTCACTTCTTTTTTTTTAATAAATATGCCTTCCCACACTTGTCATTATGCCATGCAAGATTTCACAGCTCTTTTTTTTTGAGCATATGGTCCTTTTGCTACCTACTCTTTCTCTAGAACTACATTTGGAAATGATTCATAAATACATCCTGTTTTTCTCAGCTAGAAATTTCACCCTGCTCTATACTCTTCCTTATTAACACCTTTTCACTTGTTGGTGCACTTGTATGCATGAGAAGAGATTTAACATTTTCATTTCATATCAGCGAGTGAGAGGTTGTTTTATTTTTTAAATTTCTTCACCAAATGCCAAGATGCCATGATGGTCTTAATGTTAGTATGTTAAGAATGCAGATGTAGATCTCAATACTCCATCTGGGTTCTATCTCTATTTACATACTTAACATTTTAGAAACAAACACAATTAAAAATTAAAATCAGACAGACAGAGTAAACCGGAACTTTATTTTTGCATGGTTATGTTATAAATTCAGAGTTATTTCAAAATAAACCTACAGTAAAATACCAAAGACAAAGTGAGGAGTTTTTACCTCCTAAGTTTGCTACTAAACCCTTAGCATCTTTCTTCAGAGTTAGAATATCAGCCCAGAAATCCTCATAAGGTTAGGGAACTGATATTTCAGAATTCTGTAGGTTGGGTAAACAATTGATAAAAGGCACTTAACAAAGGCTCTTACTAGCTGATTGTAACATTTCTGAAATGGCAGAAGCTGCCACTGCACTAATAGTAAAACTACTCAGCAGGCTAGTGAATCATATTTTTCATAGGGATTTTATTTTTCTTTTACACTTTCACCTCCTGAGTTTCACAGACGTATTATTCTGTTAGCAAGTAGGATCTGTATTTCCAAAAGTTAGTAGTTCTGAAAAGAATATCACCAGATGTATGTAACTGGTCTAACAACTGAAATTACTAGATACTTGCTGACACCTGAGTATTCTTTAAAGGTACTAATGTGTCCTTCTCTTCTACTTGTGTTTTCTCCTATACGTCTCTCAAGAGCCACTCTACCCTAGGGCTAGAAAACAGAGGGATAGACACCTCTTTCAAGTCAGTTACTAGTGAAGAGCTGGATAAATAACCAAAGAATATCTAAATCAAAACCAGCTGTACTTCACATTTATATGCATGAGCTCTATGTTCTTGAAAATATCTTTGTAATAATAACTTAAAGACTCTTAAGAATTTCATCAAGGATATTTTGGCAAGCTATTTTCCAGAGCTGCTAGCCACTATTTCCAGTTTTGGTTGCTATACTCTCTTATAAAATAGAGGTTACTTTTTTTTTAAATATACTGAGGAAAAAGATACAACTTAAAATATAAAACATTTCTAGCATCATTAACAAAATGTCTCACAACACTGAATGGACATCTAGCTACCTGTGCTAATGAGCTGGAGAGAGATAGTATTTTTCCACAACAAACAGCATTTGCAGGATGCTGACAGGTCATGTAGAGTTCGCTTTTTGTACATGATTTTTTTTTGTAGGGAATTAATACACTTTTGGAAAAATACAAGCAATTTTACAATTGATATTGAGCTGACAGCATTCAGATGGTCTTTTTCTACTTCTTCTAACATTATAATTTTGAAGAAGGCAACAAATATAAAAGATGTGTTTTCTAGACTACCTCTTATAGCTTCCCAGAATGCCATCGTATTATTCACATGCGTGAAAAATAAAGATGGCATTATACAATGCTAGTATAAAACAGAGAGTGAACTGCTGTGGCGATGTTCAGATCCAGTCTGCTGAGCAAAATGAGAGCCCATTTCTAGCAAATAACCTAGCTGAAGTAGTGGCTGGAACAAAAACAGATATAACAGCAGCACTGCAAAAGAGAGTAGAGGTAATATACTGGCTTGTTTCTCCTGTGAGCTTGGTTAAATGTCTGGTTCACATCAATTACCTACAGGTTTCTTTTCTGCTGTGCTACCTGAAGCTGACGTTGGCAGCTCCCATGCATAGGACAGGTTGTCCACTTTTGTTGTGAGAATAAATCAAAGAAAGCACTGGCATTGTTTTTTTGGGGAAAGTGCACACAATATTATTAAACATTTTAAGAAACAGTGAATTAAGTCTATATGTATTGTTTTCATTACCATAATAAAAGGGAGGAGAGTAAAACTCCTGTTTCAGGCCATCATCAAACTGCCCTTTTTTTTAATTCATTGCTACTACATACCCTGTGCTAAGCCTGCACCTCTTGCATCAGGGAGCCTACAAGGTCCACACTCATCCACTTTCTAGCCAATGTTTCCATGTCGTTGCAGCCTATGCACATCCTATATCACTTCACAGCCAAGAGGTGTTCACCTGGTTTAAGCAGGGAAGTCTAGATCAACCTCCTGAAGTCATACCCATCTGACTGCTCCTGTTGGCAGGAGTCTCTTCAACTGTTGCATTACAAAAGGCTGCTTCAAGTTAAGAGCATTCTTTTGCACTCTCAAAAAAAGAGTGAGTTTAAAGTGGTGGTTCACAAAAAGCAGTTGCGATGACAATTATGCTAAGATCAACTCCTGATGGTGAAATTATTGGTTCCCTGAGATACTCCATTGTTGCAGCTACAAGTGCTGCTGTGCAGACCCCATACAGATAGCAATCCTTGTCATTAAGCTGTGGCATCAGGTCTTGATGTTTGACCAGCAGAAAGGTAGCAGCTGCTCACAGAACTGACTACAGCCTTTTAAATTAAAACTGAGATTTGGTATTTCTGACAGTGAGTCACCATGGGAAACAGAAGTCTTTGTTCAAATCCCATGCAAGGGGAAAAAAATGAAAGGCCAATGCTGGAATTCAAAATAAGAGTTTTCCATGTATGTGCAATGCAAGTCTCAAGGTCACAGCAGGACGTGAACCAGCAGAGGGGACCACCAGTAAGATGAACAGGTTAGCAAGTTTCTATTCATTCCCAGTTCCCCAGTCTTCTACACCAGCATGTTCCAAGATGAATTCAAAACATACTGCTGGGGATACGTTCATCCAAGGAACACCATGATTAAGTCAGAGCTGAGTATCTGTCTGCACACCACTTTCAGCACTGTTCCTGGAGGCCATGAGCCACTGAATATTGTTTTGGTGGGCTGCAATATAGGTCTTTCATTGTTTCAGGTACCGTGCGCTGGGAAAAAAAAGCACATAAAACATTAAAAATGATAGAAATTCAACCTCTGTGAGCATCGTGGTCAGACTAAGAGCAGGCAGAAATTAATATGCAAAATCTCTCTGTGTGAGTCTCATCATCCACAAGTGAAAGCTTAATTAGATCGGTGTAAAACACTGGTAAAATGTCATTCCTACAGTGTTGATGACACCAGAACAATGTCTCCTTGGAAATATTACTCTGAACCACTGTACACTCAGACAACCTTTATATGGTCTAAACCAACACAAATCTTTCACACACAGAAAGCAAAGACAGAATTCCTCATAGCCTGTCACTTCCCTCCTACATGTGCAATTAACTGTCATCTTCTCTGCTTACCTTTGAGTGCTACTGTCAACTTCTTTCTGACTGTTTGCTGCAATACACGCCCATTGTTCCCAGTAGAATGTGTTTTCCTGATACAAAGACAAGCTAATTTTCCTTTTGTTACCATGTTGTACTTTCTCATAACTATCTGAAGTTTAACTGATAAAACATTCCTTAGATGGAAATTAGTTCTCTTCCATTTAATCTTGTTTTGTTTGTAAGGCAAAAAAGTAATAATGTCAAAAAAACACCATTGATAAAGGCACAGAGAACTGTATTTTCTCATACTCTGTATGATTTTATGCACTGCAGGATTCTAGCAAAATAGTTTCCTATTCCACTTTTTGTTCTTGAATGAATGGCTTCATTTTTAGCAACCCCCTACTTGCATTCCACTCTGAACCCCGATTTTATTATCCAAGTGTGAGGCAGGCATAGAGATGGGTAAATTATTCTGAACCAGAATGAAATTGTTTTCTTCCCACTCAGACATGTGGCTGTGAAAATGGACATAAAGATTTCCACAGAACAGCAAGAATATTTTTGAACCATTCTGAACTTCTGAATTGTTGCAATTATCTAAACTGACACAGAAAAACTCTGCCCCAGCCCTCCTCCATAGGATTTAATAGGGATGCTGTACTCTTGGTATGTAAAACAAGCACATGTTTAAATAGTCATGGTGCAATGCTTTCACCACAGGCTACCAGCAACTATGTTTTGTGCAGTGTGACAGAAAAGACAGATGTTGACCATCGGGGAATGAAGACCTCACCACAAACATGAGGCTGGGGGGAATAAGCACAGCTGACAACTGCCACACAGCTCTTAGGCTGAGGGCAGATGGGCAGCACCATCCCTGAAGCAGGATGTGGTGGGCATGCTGCTATGTGCAGGGAAAGGGGAGTAAGCTCAGGAAGGGATCACTTGTCACCCAGGCGTGCTGTCCTGTGCCGGCTTTAACACCAATATGCAACTTTCCTGCCAAAAGGTGAATCGTGCTGAAATGCCGCAGAAACTGTTCTGTCCCTGCTGTTACTCAGAATGACAGTGCTCCCAGGTCAGACTGATGTAAACCACTGCCTCATCTCCTTGCTCAAGCACCAAGGCTGCCGGGAAGAGTCAGGGAGCCCTGGGCCATTGAATGTAATTGAAGACACTTGAATGTTCAGCTGTAAAGTACGCAAGGGATTAAATACCTCTCACATCAGCATAGTACAAAGCAAGCTTATTAATTATGGCAGCACTTCGAATCTGTTAACCATTTCTTTCTTAAAATAATGAATCCAAGCAAGAGTTTTGACCTTTGTCTTTGTACCAGGAAAAAAAGTTTTAAAACTTTAAAAAATGTGGCAAAATAGAAATTCTGCAAAACTTGCTTTTCAAAATATGGGAACATGCTGGTTTTGGTTGGGGTGGAGTTAATTTTCTTCAAAGTAGCTAGTACAAGTCTATGTTTGGGATTTGTGGTAGAAACAGGGTTAGTAACACAGGGCTGTTTTCACTAAGGCAGAGCAGAGCTCACATGGAGTCAAAGCCTTTTCTGCTCCTCACATTGCCCCTTCAATGAGTTGACCGGGGTTGCACAAGAAGCTGGGGAGGGGACAGAGCCAGCACAGCTGATCCCAAGTGACCAAAGGGATTTTCCAAACCATATGACACTATGCTCAGCGTATAAAGCTATGGGAAGACGAGGGAAAG
>NW_008613048.1:87024-107329 GCF_000691845.1 Merops nubicus | reverse complement strand
TTCAGAGTGATGATGTTTATCTACTCAAGCAACCCTTACGCATGACAGAGCCCTGGTATCCTGGAGATGGCTGCACACCTGCCTGATGATGGGAAGCAGTGACTGAATACCTTGGTTTGCTTTGCTAGTACACATGTTTTTTGCGTTACCTCTTAAACTGTTGTTATCTCAACTCATGAGTTTTCTCACTTCTACTCTTCCAAATCTCTCCCTCATCCTATGGGGGGAATGTGAGCGAACAGCTGTTTGGGGCTTAGTTGCCTGCTGGGGTTAAACCACAGCAGAACATCATACTATTTTTAATCCAATTATATAATTTGTCATTCTTCATTTTCAGTTTACTGAGCTGTTAAAGTTAGTTCAACATCATCTCACATAATTTGTTTGTACTGCTATCTCTAATTTTGCTTTAGTTTTCTTCATTCTTCATATCACTATACAGTTTAGATGGGTTTGCATTTTGGAAGAGACAATGGGAGAAAACATTAAAACATGTGTGACAATAACAAATAACACAGTTTTTTAAAGTGCACTCTGGAAGTTATCTTGGGTCAACTCAAAACTGAATATTCCCTCTTAGGAATATTAAAAATAGAATAGTTTCCTTTTTTTTTTTTTTTTGGTTATGAAAAGCAAAATATTTCAGGGGAATCGTTATTTCACTGGAAATAAATCTTCAGTTTCACAAGAAAGGTATTTTGCCTTCTGTTATACACTGTGATAAGAATTCCTTCTCAGCTTTATTTTCAGCATGAACTGTGTCCACTCATGCACAGATGGAAAACGTCTGTGCCAGCATACCACCCTGCAGCAATGGTAGCACAGGGAGGACTATGAACAACCAGCCCAGGCAGCTTCTGAGATCTGAGAGGAGCTGGAATCTCCCATACGTGCCTCAGTCCCTTGCAGCCCATCCAGTCCTCTTCTGCCACTTCCACAGTATCTGTCACTTCATTCCTGAGAATAATGCAAAGGTTTTTCTCCAATTCATTGTCAGATCCTACCCTTGCTTTGGCAAAATTTTTGGCAGCTTCTGAAGCACCAAACTGAGCAATTAAAAAAAATTTTTTTAAAAAATTGTTTGGTTTATGAGCACACAAATGTTTAACAGCTTTTAAAATAATTTCATCAATGCTTTTGCAGGTTAGCTTGTGGATATGTGTCCTTCAGGTAGATTTATTTCCAGAAGATTGCTTCACTGACTGAGGAATTTGGTAAAAGATTACAGATTACACAAGTGACAGAAGAAACCAAGTAGAATTTTGACAACCAGGAATCTAATTCTAATTGGTGTTACCAGGCACTTGGCTTTTCAATAAGCATAAACTTTTAAATCCAGAGCCCTGTTTGTCAATTACATGCATGGGGCAATTATATGCTCCTGCTTCAGGCTGCAGACAACAAAAGGTGCTGTTATCATTTCTGAAATAATTATTTTAACACCAAAACCTGTACATCACTGTAGTAGTATTGCTGCAATAATGCATGTGGTCATAGGCCCCCGGCACTTTGAACATGTCTCATCAGAAATCAGTCACTGATTACCTCTCAAAATAAGTATTTTAGGCAGGTGGGAGCAAATGGTCCTTTCACCCTCTGAAACATCACATTTTTGGTATTTCCCCTTGGTTTTTTTTATGCAAGTGAGGGCTTTCAAATTATCTCATGCTCATATAAACACAAAGAGATGGAAAACAGTAATCTTACACAGAACAGCATTAAACTTACATGGAAATTTATGCTCTCTTTGTCTCTTTTCTAGAGCATTTACATTTTGTATAAATAATTGAATATTAAAGCCCAATGGATTACCCTAGCTGCAACACTTATTTCTCTGATCAGAAATTCTGTTTTGGAGAAAATTTCTTTTTTTTTAAAAAAAAAAAGAGTTTTGCCAGAAGTGACTTCTTTTTCCAGCAAAAGCTCTGAAAAAAAACAAAAAGTGGTTCACATCTCTGAATGCTTTTTGTTTGCACTGTTTCCAGGCAAATGATATTTTTAGGGAAAAGTTAGACTGGTTTTAACTACTAAATCTGCTTAAAAATCAGAGATTATGAAGGGCAGTAACAGCTAACCAACTCTCTTTTCCCTGAGTCAATGGAAAAGCCAGAAATAGAACAAGGGATTTCAGGACCCAGCCTATAAGTGGCATCTCAAATACCAGATTGAAAAGCTTTTGGAATGATTGGCATCACAAGCCAGTGCTCATGGGCAGTTCCCACACAATGGCATCCCTGACTGAACAGGAAATATCTGCATTACCTAAGATACTTCTGCATGGCAATAGCTGACAAGTGTTGACTTGTTACCTGCACCCACCATAAACCAGAGTGATACTGCCAACATGGAATTTAAAAATGAGAATATTTTAGTACTACCTGAAGTCTACAGATAATAAACATTGTTAATTACATCTTCATTCACAGAAGTAAAAGTTAAAGATTACTTTTTAATCTATAAATTAGTTTAGACTGCAGATTTTCTCAGTTTTGCACATAATGTTCTCAAACAGTAGGAAGCAAAACTCAGATATTAATCACAGAAAATCTTTAAACCATGAGAACACACACAATAAAGATGGAAAATGTTTCAGGGTGGCTAAATTATGAGATATTTTGTCATTATCAAGCTACAGGCTGTGACTCATGCTATAAAAAAATTTTTTTAGCCTGCATAAACATGCACTTTTTTTTTTTTTTTTTCTTTTGAATGCCAAAGCCTAGATTTTGATCTGGTGTAAAACTGGTGTAGCAACATGAGATTTAACCGTCCCAGATAATGTAGCAGAGGTTAGTCCCACATACAACTATTCACTGTGTGGAGAATAAGAACTTTTGAGTTGACTCAGAGCTATAAAGTTCTACACAGATGTGAGAAAATGAGCTGAAAAGGTGTTTTATGCTGTATTCCTGGGTCTCCTAATTGCTTAGTATCTTTGGAGGAAAATTTGTAATACTTAACCTGTACATATATCTATGTATTCTCTGGAATCTAAAATAAGATTTAGTGAAAGTCATTACTTAAAACTAGCAACATCACAGCTCTATCAACACATCTTACTTATATTTCATATCTCTGCCTTATGAATACAATAAACATTTTCTCCAGAAAAGCCAAAAACTTACCAGGATCATGGAGTATCCTCTGTTTCATGTATCATGTTACCTCAAGGAGAGTTGATTGTTCATGCATGTACTGACCACAAAGTACTGACCTTTATTGCTAAGATTTGAAAAGCACCCAGTTGAATTTCATATCCTTGATTTTCAGCACTAGCAAGCAGGGAAAGAATTCCCTTCTACTCACTAGGTAGGAATATTTACTCTGAAATCAACAAAGTATCCTCAATGCAGCCTTTCAGATTCATGTAAAGTTAGACACCTGCATTTAAAAACATTTATGATTGATTTCAAAGCTCGCAGCTCATCTCTGAGGTACCTCAGATGTAGTACCCCAATGAATGAAGGGACATTGATAACTCAATTCAGAGATTCTCTTTTATGGTTGCGTGAAGATGAGCACAAGCACAAGGACAGAAAACCAAAAACAAAATTAAAAAAAAGAGTATATTAAAATTATATCCAAATCACTTCATTGCTTCCCTACATAAGTTTGTCAGTTTGAGGGATGAGAAATAAGGCAGCAGAACAGGCACTTCTGCTTTCCCTGTCCAGCTGTGTGTGGTGTTCGACTTAAGGTATCTGCAGAGACCAGAGTAGGAAGCAAGACCAGTCCTACTGGAAGAGGAGAGGAGTCATTTGCCCAGGAGCCAGTGCTCCAAAGCTGCTCTAGACTTCATTGTCATTAAACCCACACCCCAGGGTGAGGTCCAGAGGCTTTCCCTGAGCCACAGTTCGGCACCACTGGGCAGCCAGTAACATCAGTGGGTGTGAGGGGCAGAGGGGTGCCTACAGGCGTTCCCCACAGGAAGGGGTTCAAAGCATCAGCACAGCCAATACTACTCTGCTGCTCTCATGTTACAAAGCCATTCAGGACATGGCTTGGTGAAACAGCTCGAAAGGATGTAGGCACTGCAGTCCACCTACCTAAACTATTTAATCCAAGGTGAATCTTCTCATATCTGAGGGGAAGAGTTTTCAGGTCCAAGAAACTTAGACACCTGCGGGGACTTAAAAGCTCTGCAAAACTAATGATTAGTCTAAAATAGGCTTTTTTCCAGTGGGAATTGTCCATTTTGTCATAAAACATATGAATATTAATTGGACTAGAGGTTCATACTCCATTTTTTAATTTTCTTTGTAAATTTCCTAGCCAGTGGGCTCCACAATGCTTCACTCTCCCCAGTGAATCTTTAATTATTCTGCAGAAAATTTAAGAACTTCATTGCCTTTCTTATACTTATTAATAAAATAAATTCATTAAGAGCAAGAAAAGGAAAGGGATTTATTTTTCCTCAAAGGGAAAATACGTAATGAATGGAATAAAGCCGACAACAGATACTAATTTTAAACATAAGCATTTATACCAATTTTAAGCTGAAGTGTTTCTATTGATTTCAGTGTAATACCTCTGAGTTCAAACTTTTAGGAATGTGACTGGAATTGGTACTTGAGAAGACAGGACCAGAATTTTGAGTTAACCTTTAGGTCAAGTGAGAGACTCTTACTTTGGGTGTGGTGGGACTCTATCTCCACCAGAATTTTAGAATTTCTTTAACCATTTTCTTCATGTTTCTGTCCTAACAGTGATGTGAAGTGTCAGCACAACACAAGGTCTTAAGGGAAAAAAATAAGACCAGTACAGGTTACTCATTATCAAAATATTACTAATAAGATAAGGCTATTTATTTGTTATACCTTGGGAAAAAAAATAGACATATTCTTGTAAAAGACTTTGTAACTTTGTCCTGTGTTTGTAACTGTCCTGCTTCTGGATGATCAATAAAAACTCCAAAACAAAATGTGTTCCCACAGATCCTATACAAAACCAATAATTAAATGTGTTAGTCACTTGTGCCATTCTCTGCTCAAGCAGAAACCTACAGTAGGGATCTGTGACAATCTCTAAGTTCACAGACATGGGCAAGTAAAGGTATTTTTCAAAGGAGTAGCTTATTATTTCTGTTTTACAAAATATCACAATTGAGTATTGTCATGTTCTTAACATTGTCTTGGTGATGAGTAATTAAGATGGATAATAAATAATTACCATGATAATGAATAACAAACTTTTTTTAGTATTACTTGTTTCACTTTAAACCATAGGACATTGCATATGTTCATGCAAATGTCTGTACAAAATTTCCTATCAAGGCCTCCATCAACTCAAAATCTTTGAACCTCCTCAGTCATGGTCAGTGATTATACAGAGCAGTCTCAGCTGTCATAACCTCAAATTTCAAATTGTCTCTGATTTGACTTTTTAAGATCACAGCCTCTCTACTTCCTTCACCTGATGAACCACTATTTTCATTGATGGGAATTCTTGAAAACCCAGTGAATAAAGTTGAAAATAATAACTTTGAATAAAAGGGAAAATACAAGAAAGTATAAGAGGCTGGTGATACAACTAGGTCATAAAATTACTCAAATCTCATACCTCTACAGACTTGTCATATGTATCTTCTCTCACTACTAGTACTCAAAGCAACTATACAGTGTTACATAGGAACATGAGATCCCGATGAGATTGGGAGCCCAATTTTCTTAAAACATAAACTGGAAAATGTATATACATGTCCACTGTTAAAACGGACACTATATTTTTTACTCTGCATTCCTCTGTTGCATTTTTGAGTATGCACAATCTGCATTTCTTTATAAAAATAAGATTTGCAACCTTAATAAAGCTGTAGATATTAATATTAATATTTCCTTGTATTTGTCTTGCAAATGGCTGGATTCATCTGCTTTAAACTTCCCTGAATCCAGACAGCACAATTTGGTAGCAAAAGTGCTGGTCCTCCACAGAAGCAAAAAGAAATGTTCAGTGACAATGTTTATGGTCCATTGTACACAATGAGAAACCTGTCACTGGAACACTTGTTTTCTGCACACACAAAAAGTTACTGAAAGAGAAGATCTGTCACTAGCACTTGTCATGAGACTTTAAAAAAAAAAATTTAATGAAACATCAGAGCTGTGTCCAGCTTTGGAGACCCCAGCACAAGAAGGACGTGGAGCTGTTGGAGCGTGTTCAGCAGAGAGCCACAAAAATGATCAGAGGGCTGGAGCAACTCTCCTAGGAGGACAGGCTGAGGGAGTTGGGGTTGTTCAGCCTGGAGAAGAGGACACTCCAGGGGGACCTTATAGCAACCTTCCAGTACCTGAAAGGGGCCTACAAGAAAACAGGGGAGGGACTGTTCACGAGGGCTTGTAGTGACAGGACAAGGGGTAATGGCTTTAAGCTAGAAAAGGGTAGATTTAGGTTAGAAGTTAGGAAAATGTTCTTCAATACGGGGTGACAGACCACTGGAATAGGTTGCCCAGACAGGTAGTGGAGGCCCCATCCCTGGAGACATTCAAGATCAGGCTGGATGAAGCTCTGAGTAGCTTGATCTAGTTTGAGTTGTCCCAGCTTACTGAGGGTGGGATTGGACTAGATGACCTTTGGAAGTCCCTTCTAGCCCAGATATTCTATGATTCTGTGATCACCTGTAAACAAAATATATGGGATAAAAAAATCAGATAAATTAACAAAAAAAAGGGGGGGGAAAAAGTCATGCAGTTATCTTCTGCAAATGTAAAATTTATAAGAGTGAGTAAAATCTTGCTGAATGTACCAAAAAATAAACTTTCTTCTGAAGAGGTAACAATTATTACATTGGTAGATAAAAATACAGAAAAGGTACAAGAGGCATCTTTGTGATCCAAAAATAATGCTGTGAGAAATGTTTAAGAGCCTTTTTCTCTTGAATCTTACTGCTATGTCTGTCCAATTCTGCAGTGATTGTTGCTATTCCCTTGTACAACCTGCACATTAGTGAATGGAAAAGATTGAGCCTAAAGCTATCAGTGGCTTTCAAATGAGATGCTCAGCAGCCGGAGCATCAACCACCTGAGCATGAATGCAATGCAAGGGGCCTTCAGTAATCAGGGTGTCAGGCAGAAATCAAGTAGCATCTTTAAGATTAAGTTTGGAAGATGCCTCTCAGGAGAAGCTGTGAGAAAGTCTTCCTATAAACATTATCCTGACTGATGGATGTTTAAAATGGTTAATGCTACACTGCATCATCATATCCAGAGAACAGCTTCTTTTTGCTTTTCAGGAAATTACCTCATGTTAAAGTAATTGGTTTCTCAGTTAAGTTTGTATTTTGTGAGAAGAATGTAGGTTTTGCTTTTACTTTTTGCATTTTAGCCTCTGTCCAAAGATTCAGCCAATGAAATTTAAAGTACAAAGACCCAAATGGCAAGGAAATTAGGGACTATACTGAGATTGATTTGCTAAAAGATAATGTAAGATGTTTCACTTGCAAAGCTGAAAGAGCATGACAATATTTGTTGACTTTGCTCATCCTTGATGTTCACGCCAGTGAAGAAGACATACAACATCAAGCTTAGCAGCAGAGCTCAATGTAGTCATGAAAGGTCCATAGATTTCCCTGGCTACTTCAGCAAGGAAGATGTGCTGGCAGCTGAGGGCAAAGGCAGGAGAATAGTGCAAGAAGGCAGGTGTGCTACCAGTCAAGAAGATCCAAAAAACAGTCTGGGAGCAGCAGGAACCAGGGCTGGGAGCAGACACATGTACAACATAGCTCAGTCCAGGGCTGGGGATCCTGGGTTATGCGTACTCTCAGTGGTGCACTGAGCTGCCTGGCCAGAGCCCTGACACTCTGCTACAGTGATACCACCAAAAGGCAAAGAATAACAAAAATTTACAAAAAAGTAAAGCAAACTCTCCTTAACATTCGGAAAGCCATCACTTCTCCACTTTGATGTCTTCTTCTTGAAACAAGAGTTCTGTCTTCTAGAAATATCGCAAAGACAGTTGTGCAACGGTTTTATTAGGGTCAGATATACAGATTGAGAGGACCATTTGAAAGCAAATAACCTTCCCCGAGATTTGAAAAAGTCAGACTCGATACCTTAATGTTGATTTTCTTTTTTGAGTGCTTCCTCTACCCAGAGCAGCTGAGAAAAGAGCATGTATAAAATCTCAGGAGTAAAAGAAAGTAGGTTCTTTTTTATTTCCCAATTCAATTCCAGGCCAGCTCAGAGAAGATCTGAGCAAACCTTTGGATTTTTCAGCACTTCCCTGAACTGAAGTGAACCCTTCAAACTCTGAAGTTTGCTCATTAGTTTAACAAACTGAAGTCTAATTTATGCTTTGTATTCGTATACTATGTGAATATCTCAGAGAACTCAAGAGAAAGTGAAAAGGATCTGAATGTGGCTATGAAAGTTTTTTTCCTTCAAACGTGCCCCCTAACGCAGTCCATCAAGGGGCTCTACAAGGAACTGTAGGCATGGACACAACAGCAAGGTCTTTCTGTACACAAAGTCCTGAAGGCAGAAATGCACACCTGGTTTCCTTCTAAATAATCAGTCTTATTCCACCACTGATGACCTGATGTGCAGAGACACATGTATAAAGTGTATTCATACAACAGGAGCTCAGCCAGGTTGTCCACTACACACACATCTGCACTCAGAAAGATGAAAATGAGAGGTTTTCAGAATTTCAAACTTTCCTAGAGGGCTTTTTAAAAGTGCTGGACTGTTAGTGCACAATAATAAATCACACAGAGCATGTATGGCAGGATTACAACACTAGGGAAAATGTACTATAAAGCAATAAGTAGATTATTAAAAATTACATTTGAGGACTTTGTCTAGATGGTAAAAATTAAAGATATAGACTGGTTTTCACTCTCATTTCATAACTTTATATTATGTTACAAACTATAGCACAAAAAAAAAACCACAATTCATGGGCCACATCACATGTACGGTCTCCTTGCTGTAAGACCTGCTCTGTGTAACCCATGCAACAGAGAAACTTACCTGAATCTGAAAGTTCCTTTTCTTCCTAAAAGGTCCCACAGACTCTTCTGCCACCAAATCACATCTAATCATCTGACAGGCCAAGGGCTGGAGGAGGAGCTGTGAGAGGGTTTCAGAAATTGCTTAGGCATCAGCCTGCTTTCAAGTCCCCACTCTGGGGCAAGACACGTCACCTGCATACATCCAGATAAGCCAGGCACCTCTGGGCAACACAAAAATGAGTAAGGGTGCTGTGTGCTGCTGGTACAGGCAGGGTCTCTCACAGACCCATCTGTTAACACCATCCATTGTCTCTACCACACAAAACCAGAGCAGAGACAAGGCTCCATAAGATCAGTGATCAAACTCTGCTGCTCTCTTGTGCTCTTTTACCGTTAAACCAAGAAACGAAGAGACATGAACTTCACTGCAGCATTGCCAGGCTTTTCAAGTACCATTTCTCCTAATAATAGCCTGCTTTTCAGTTGTTGTTTAAAGAAGCTTATGACATACTCTTGGATTTTCGTCCAGGCTTCTTCCTTCTGCTGCCTGCAATAGACCTTCTGTTCTTGTTCTATTTTCTGTCTTTGTGCCAGCTTAAATCCATTTTATGCTACTTATACTTTCCCACATCAACATATGAATAGGTATTTCTTATCTTCTTTATAACTGTAAAGAAACATCTAAATATAGCTGAACTGAAATCAGATTCTCAAAGCTACTGTTGATTAAATAATGACCCAAGGATTTCTATACTAAAGCACCCGTCCACACTTACTGAAATCAATGGCATATGTCACATTTCCTGCATTGCAACAGAATTTTGGGCAATACAGCGTGTCCAGGGGTAACAAAGAACAACTTTGGGCATCATCGAAAGGTGACCTATGAATGAAATCAAGGTTTCTACTTCTTTTAAGTATTCCCACTAGAAAACCAGGTATGTTTCATTCCCCGTACGAATTTGTATTCAATAGAGTCTTTCTGAGGATGGATAATTGTGCATGTTGCAGAGGTGGAGGAGATTGAGGGGGATGGTGCATCTCCACGTTCTGCTCCAGATGCCGAAATATCTTGCTGTGGCTTTCTGCCAGAGCAGTGCTTCCCACATTTAATAAGAAACGGAGGAGGTTGAACAGCTTTAAGCACTCTTTAACAAAATGAGACATGAGAAGAAAACCTTAGGTTATGCACATTCGGGCACTGGATCTAAAAGCATGCTGAAAAAGGGTGGTGTGATGTGATCCAGTCTATAAGCTTTTTTGTATAAATAAGTTGATGGGGGAAAAAATTATTTGCAACTATATAAAACTTCTATATGTATTCTCTTCCAAGATTCAAATGTCCCTTCGAGGGAAGGAAACTTGTGTCTCACTCCAAATACATTGCTATCAAAAGCAAGTGGGTTTTTTGGATTTTTTTTTTGTCTTTTTTTTATTTTTTTTTGTGAAAGAAAAAAGATAAAAACAGGAAAAAATACAGAATCTAATTATTACTGAAAGGATGTGACATGGTGGAAAGGATATTCCCCAAGTGTATAGAAGTTGCCAAAATTATTTGCTAGAATAAAAAGTTAAGAAATAAATTGAAATTTTCAATGGCTAAAATGTTTCAATTCAGTTTCTAATTAGTCCATTTCAAAGCCATTAATGAATTAACCAAATGACAGCCTTACGAGAATCATGTGCATGCAAAGTTCATTTGATCTCATTGGTAACTCTCACTTGGATTAAAGAGACACATTTTTTTGGTCCCATACCTCCTGGCAAGGCAGTACACTTCCCTGCCTTGCAGCTGTTCTATATTTATTCCATGATTTCCTCACATTTGGCTCCAGACTTCCAGCATACTCTCACCACCACTAGAGTGTCCAATATAAAATTGTATGTGTATTGTCTTTTGTATATCTATTGTATTTTCTCTTGCAATTCTTTCTCCAAATATTTAGTCAAAGGTTTAAGACCTCCACTTTCCTGCTTTTCCATTTGCCCCAGGAGCAACTGCAACCTGCAGACAGAGCAAGAAGTGGAATGATGAGCTGCAAACAGCTCCAGAGCTGGAAGGGTCCAGGCAAGTTCTTCTCTCCCCACATGCTGCTGCCTGCACAGGCAAAGGCAGGAAAAGGGTGATTGGGAGGGAGAACGCAAGCGGCAGATCTCTGTCACCAGTAGCTGCCTAATATCTTCTCATGTCTTTCAAATGGCAATTAAAATACAAAGATACCCCTTTAGAAATAAAGCCAGTTTTCGTATACACAGTCATATTTTTAAAAAGATAACTCACCTCACCGGGCCTCTCCATCCCCTTTTTATGAGCAGTTGGCAGGTCTGACCATGAGTTTGTTGATTTCTGCACTGGATAAATACCTGATGACTACCAACCCAGCTGGAACAAAGTGGAAATGCCACCAGAGTTAAAGATTTTATAGAAATATTTAAAAAACAAATCATCAAGACCATCTACCAACTCAAGCTAGGAAACAGAGAAAACTATATATAAGTCAATACTTAATTCAGAAGAAACACCAGAACTTCACACAGCACAATCTATAACATTTGTCAGGAGCAAAATACATCAGGCAGCATTAGATACAGGGAACTGCAAGACCTGTAACAAGCTGAGGTAACACATTACAAATTTTTTTACCAATCCACGGCTCATCACAGGGACTGACAGGCAAACATGGGAATTGCCACAGGTGGAATAAATGGAAACATATACAGATGAGTGATTTCCCTGCCCTGCCTTAAACATAAGCCAGATTGCTTTGAATGTGATCTCCGTTTGTAAGAGTCAGGTAAGGTTTTCCAGGTCCCATCACATAGGACCACAGCTGCATCTCCCCAGCCTTTGTTTTGTAGGATGCACCCTGCCATCTGCCATACTGCTATTGCAGTAGGTGAAGCTGCCTGCCTGGCTTTGGCTTCAGAAGTAGTGGGAAGAAAGGTCAGAGTCCCCAGATGGCAAAAGACATGTATATCCTTTGCCACCCAAATTATCAGGTGAGAATAAAGTTCTGTCTTGTCCAGGCAGATCAGTGATGAGTCAGTGCCTCATTCACTAAGGATCCTGTGGGGTGCTGTCCCACATCAATCAGCTGGTCTTTGGGACTGACCACCTTCTGCATGAAAACATTTTGGTAGGCTGTTTCAAGAGGACTACAAGCATATGCACATCATGAATGTTTTTGGTATCCTAGATGCTCTGACAACACCAAAGCCTGAAAGCCAGCTCTTATTTCAGCACAGCATGGTACTCAGATTACTAATTGTGGCAGTTTTTATTACATGCCTCATCTATCATTACCTTGACAGCTGATCTTAAAGGGTCAAAACACTTCACAGACAAGTGTTGAGAAATTCGGCAACAAAGGTAGCAACTCATTTCTGTGAGTCCTGTAAATTGCTGGTCATCCCAGACCTACAAAATAATGTAATCTGCAGACTCTGCTGTTTCTCCCGCACTACCTATTCTGCTGTGTGCATGCCTGTAGGTACATACATTACACCATCCATATATACCAAAATTTCTTCCTTCTCATCTTTTACACATATTCTGTGAAGAAAAAAATATTCCACAGCCTCTGTGGATACAGCCACTTGCCTCACACCATTATGAGCAACCATTATTTTCTTGCTGTGACAAATGCACAGAGGTAATCAGTGTGCTGAGACTCACCAGCAGCCTGAGGCTGTGACTGAGTCTGCTCTTGGGGCAGAAAATTCCTCTTTGCACAGCAGTAAGAAGGGCAGGAGGAGTCTTCAGTCCCAATGCCAGGACGGATGCAGACTGCAGGATGCCCACTTCATGAAGTCCGAGGAGCTGGAGAAGAGGCACTTTCATGGCTGAACTCACAGGTGCTCTTGAACTGACAGGTGCTTTCTATCTGACTCCTCTGCAGAGATTTATAAACACTGGAAATTACTAAGTGAAGAAAATGGGCAAGCTTCTATTCACTCCAGTGAGTCTTGGATTTTTATTCTTAAATATTTAATCATAAAAAAATACCAAGAAAGCTCTTGAGCCAGAGATAGATCCAGTGTCAGCTGGGATGAGAGACGATGAGAAAAAGTGAGACTGATCAATAGCTCTTACTGTTGCTTCATAGTTTCTAAAAATAAGAATTCTTTTGTGCTCCACTGTTGTTTTTACCAAAAAGAAGGGATGAAAACAAAAAATATCAGAGACCCTGAAGTGCCATTGTGCGCAAAATTTGTATTTTTAGCAGAGTCTACTTCAACAAACTTCCTCATGAGAATGGACAAATTTTAATAATTAATCAGAAATATTTGGGTTGTCTTCAGGTGTTGTCTTGGGGGGGAGGAGCAAAATGGAGAAAAAAATCCCAAAATACGGAGTTCAAACTTAGAAGGAAGATGAAGCAAATATTTCATTCACAATATTTTTTTTTCAGTATTTGCCTCATCAAGAGACTTGGAAATAACTCAGTATTTCTAGCTAAGTCTAAACTGATTGTTTTAACTTGTACACTTTTAAATACTAAAAAAAAGTCAGTTAAATTGTCATATTCCTCATTTCATTCTACCTATTCACTTATTCCAGAGACAATAAACATTCAAATGAATGACATTTAAACAAAAATGTTTTATAGACTTTCCATGTCTCCAAAGGAGAGTGCTAATTATGGAGTACCTCTCAGCAGAAACAAGGATCTGGCATACACCAAATAAATAGGCTGTATGTTTCTTTCAGAAATTCCTCCATAAAAAATTGGTATTTTTTGTTCAGAAAGCTTCTACAAAGTTATTTCTCAGAGTTTTAGCATGGGAGGAAAAACAACACAGTACAGTAAAAAGGTAGTTTCAGAAATCTAAGTTGGTCACAATGATAGGTTTTCAGAAAGTGCTTGAAAGCTTTCATTTCACATCACTTCAGCAATCTGTTGAAAATAGGGTTGGCTTCTGTTTCTAGAAGATAAAACTACATAGACATGACAGCTCCGTCATTTAAAGTTTTTCTTCCTTTTGCTGCTGAAATACTTGATGGACTTAAGTGAGAGTGAAGGACTATGCAATTTCTTCTGTAAATAGTACATTTTACTTCTTGCTGGAAACATACTTGTTCAGATGCACATCTTTAAAAATGACTTAAGATCTAAAGTCAAGCACATGAACAAGAATATATTTGACAGATTCAGTCAGCAGATACCTAACTTTCTGTAAGTAATGCATGTTCACGCTAATATATTAAATAATATTTCTTTCTTCAATGATGAAAAAGAAATCCATATTATTAAAACCTGTTCTTCAGTAGCTTATTGAAAAAAAGTATGGAAAGATTGATGTCATTTAATAATTTTTCGTAACATACTTTCAAGCTGTGAAAAAGTGATCTATGTTTCTCCTTCTGATTGTTTCCATTTTTATTTAAAATGTTGTATTACCTTGTGTTAATGCTTGTGCAAAGAGATGAACTCATTTTTATTTTAGAAAACATTTATTACTGAATAGGATTCATGGATCAGCATGGAAACTTTTGTACTGCAGTGAAATTTAGATCCCATATTTGAAAAATGGTAAGATTTATTAGAAGGAATGGGATAATCTGTTAGTTTAAAGTAACCTATGAATGTGATTTTCAGAGAACGTTTTTGTAGTTAAACAGGATAGTACGCTGCATGTATTTTATGCACCGTCAAGTTACAGTACTACAATAAACATGCGAATACTGAAATACAAAAGTTATGTTCAAGTGAAACTGAAGTATCTATAAGGAAGGAGGAAAGCCTGAGAATTTTCCAGAGCAAGAGCTAGAGAGATATGATTTTCAAGGTCTTTAAAATTTGTTTTCAAAGAGCAGAATACCAGAAAGAAGATAAAATGGATACTAGAGAAAATAGGTGGGTTTCTTGATTCTTAGCATGACTGAGTATAAGAGAGTCAGGAACATACAATCACAGGACAACACAGAGTTGACCCCATATTCTTCAGGAGATCCTTGGACAAGTCAAGTCAATAATTTTTCTTTTTTCTTGGTGCCACTGGGAAACAGGAGGTAGTCATACCTACCACCTGGCAAAAGCACAGGTTAGAAGAGTATTTTCCTGAGAAGTCCAAATAATCAGTCGCCTGAACTCGTCTTGTTCAGGTACGATGCTTAATTCGCTTTCTCCAGGCTACGTCTCTGGAAGAGGTTCTCACCTGCAGCCCTCAGGTACAGGGCCCCAGAAGAACACCCAAAGGGTAGATGGTGGGACTGCTCTTTTTGCCCTGCTTAGCCATTCTTTACCACTGACTTCAAAAGTACAAATAAGAAACATAGCAGAATTACTAATAGAGGAGGGTTTTACTATTTGAAGTGCAAATATTTCAGCATCTTTCAAATTTCAGAAGCTGCTAACTAAGTTGAATGAAGACCAGGTGAGGCACTGCAGTGACCAGCATGCTCACATTGCCAGGGTGCCAGTGCCCAGCACATGCACAAGCTGCAAGGGAAGAACAGGAAGGAGAGTCTGCAGGCAGTCATTTGCCTGCTCAGTGATGATGATGAGATCTGGTGAGAAGCAACCTTTCTGTGAAAGCCCAGCAGAGCTGAAGGAAGAGAGATGGTCAAGGTACGTTGCCCTGACTGTGCAGGGGCCTCTTCCAAGGGACACAGATGCTGTGCTTGACACACAGTGACATTTATATGGAAATATAAAGACTTCTGAGCACACCTACCCAGATCCTAGCAGCCTGAGCAAAGCAAGCTGTGCCCCCACACCTCCGCGGCTCAGTCCTTAGGATACCCTTACAACTGGCTTGATTTGTAACGGTTTCCCTCTCCTTGTCCCTTCATATTGTCTAGAGCAGCTAGCCAGTCTCAGCAGTTTGACACTTTTCCTATTAAAATAAATAAATTCTGCAAACAACTTAAACCAAAACAAAAGTATCCTTGTTACACATCACATTTGAAAGACATGCTGCATTTTCCTAAGCAAAATGCAAATGGAAATAAGGTCAAGGTTGCCAAAACTTTCCACACCTAGTACTCCTAGTTTACTTTATATAGAAGGTTTAGACAAGTTAGAGAATGAGGGTTTAGGTAACTCATCTGAGAACCTTAACACTCAACTTACATTGGCAGCCAGGAAAAAGGAGGAGGGTGCTCAGTAAAGTTTTAAAATTTCCAGCTCTTTATCAAATGATTTTAACCTTTAGCCCTAACACTATGCTCATACTTGGTGCCAGACCAGGCAGCATGCTAAGGATGGTGTAGTACCCAGAGGCCCACAAATCGTGTCATCCACAGATAACCTCTGAAAGGAGATCCAAAAGCTGTGAGGAGCTCTCAAGGCAGAGAGGAGCCCCAGCTGTGGTAGCACAAGTTTGTGTAAACAACAGCCTCAAGGTAAAAGTCTGAAAAGCACATTCAGGGGCTGATCCTCTATGGCTGCCCACTGACATCTCAGGTGTTAAAATGAAAATGCTGTTGTGCCAGACATCGTTAGGACAACAAAAAATCTTGGCCCTGCCCAAGATTTTACTTATATTGTACACCAAAAGCGGGTCTGCCAAAAAATCTGACCACGTTTTGCAGGATTAAAGCCCATACAATACATCCTCTTCTGGCACTTCTAGAGCTCCGTGGACCTTTACATATGTTTTTGAAATTATTTGGTTACTTTAGTGCATTCATCAGTTCTAAGAAAAACACAATCTATTTTACTTGCAGCCTGCTGAAGCAATTTTTCCAGCTCAGCCTCTCTCTTGAAGACAAAGGCTTCCTCACTGGCTCTCTGCCCACCTGCCCAAGCAGGCAGGACTTCCTGCCTTGCTGTGTGAACCAGTGGCAGTGCTGGCACCCTGTGCAACTTTTGGGCCAAGATGAAGGGTCTTGATAGTCTATGGTAACATTGTTTTTCCTGTTGTTATCATGGGCTGTATCAGTGAGTACAGTCTCAGGTGCAGATTTCAAAATGTCATGAAGCAAATACTTTCTGTCAGCACTTTGATCAAACAAGAGAGAAAAAATTGCAAGCAATATGAAATGTGCAGCTTAACGGACAAAACCAAACAGAGCCATGCTATTGGCACCTGCCTTATGCAATATTTCATGATAGTTATGAAACTTCCAAGACTCCTACACAGAGTAGCATAAAAATAAGGGGAAGGAAAACTTCAGGTGTGTGAGAGCTTACCTGTTTCCTGGTAGCATTTATTTCGTAAGACATGTATCTCATCCAGCTCTATGCATATCATACACATACATACTTATTTTGGTAGGTCCTGAAAGTGTTAGCATTTTAGGAAGAGCTGATACTTTTGAGGTCTTTTGTCATCCATGTTCTTGGCATCACTACAGTTCCATTGTTAGTAGGAGCTTATTTTAGTACAGCAGGACTGAAGCCATGATTCATGGGCTTAAATATTCATCTCTCCTGAGGACTAGATCTAGACTGCTAGCTTAATTTCATTTAAAGTTTACACTGACTGCTTGCCTTTGTTGTTCTCCTGTCTCAGTCTCTCCCAAAGCCAATAATGGTTCCCAAGACCAACGAATGTTGCACTGTTTGCAATCAACAGACTCACAGAGGTGATAAAGCTCTCCTTGGCACACACTGATTACTTCCTGCTCCCATGAAAATCAGTGTAAGGCAAAATTATGCATCTTCTGGCCCTTGCAGACCCTCTTAACTTTTTGAGATCTTATTTGAGATAACTTAAATATCAGAGGCCTCAGAGTTTCAGGAAATGCAGCGCTCAAGGACTTGGTAAGTGACAGATGGGTGTTGCTAGACCAGATGTCTTGGTTGTCACCATTGGAAGTACCTTCTTGTTACCTGAAATGCACAGACACTTTCTGGATTCCCTGTGTTTAAAACTCTTGTTTAAAGTAGCCTCAAGAGAAATTTTAATTACTGCCAAGAGCAGACAAAAAATCATTGACAAGGAGCCTACCAAATCATTTACTGGTCCTCAGGCTACTATACGTCTTTTAAGCAAGTTGCTTTTGAAATCTCTTTTAAGCTAAAGTTAACAAATGATATAGAAATGGATATATACGTTCTATCAGGAAAAGACACTGTAGGGGTCAGGAGTCCACCTTTAAGCAAAACCTAGAACAAAATTTGAATGTCAACCAAAACAGCCTGATTTCTCGGATTCTCTGATCATTCATAATTTGAGATCATGAACACTTCCGAGAATAAATCATATAGTATTCTAGCAGGACGTGAAACAAGCCTAGCACATCTGGCTAAAGTACATGATCAATGTCCAGACATTTAAATTTGCTTGATAGTGCCTTCCCCTGTACTCAGTGCTGTGCTTTTAAACACATCATCATAATCTTGTTTGTTGCAACAGACAACTAGTATTTTTCCATTTCACCACCTCCCAAGAGTGATCCTTACCTGGCAGGATCAATGATACATTAGACAAATCATTATTGATTGATAAGTCATGAAAGATTTTTAAAGGATACAGAAGACATAAATAGCTGTCTAGATAGTAGACAATATTATAAGCTTGTAAGGTTAAAGGAATATCTGTCCCAAGTTCCCACTGTGCCATGCCTTTTTTGCACTGAAACAGATTTAAATGTAAGAATGAAGTCAATTCAAGAAAGCACAGTTGAACAACAGCCATGCATAAATGTAAATACAAAGATTATTTTCATCATTATACCCTACTCAGCATAAAGTATGTCACTAACACTGTACCACAGCAGTTAACTACATTTTAGCCTTCTAAGAGAACAGACAAGTAGTGGTTTCAAACAGTAACCACAGATGAAAGAATAGGAGATGAGACTTAAACTATTACAGCAACAAAACATTAAGAACTTTATAGGACTTCTGTGATGTATTTCAGGCACCTTCAGCTTCGTAGCTACATTCACTCAAGAGAATTAAAGATTGTAAAAGATAACTGCTGTTTTGTTTCATTATCACACTGCAGAATTTGTTTTAAAGGGAATGTTAGTGTTGTTGAGAATGTTGCAAACATAATTTCAATCACAGGAAGTGTTGGTGTTGATAGTATAACGGATGAGATTCATGCCAAAACAAAGGCAGAAAGTTATGCCAACCATTCGGAGTGTGTACCCAAGAAACCAGAATTTAAACTCAAGGGATGAATCATTTGCAAAACCCTAAAACAGGATTCTTACTGAGTCCTGACAGCTCTTGCAGGTTTAGCTGGCTTTTTTTTTTTTTTAATCAAAGGAAGTAGTGCTTTGGCCCTCAAGTCAAACAAGAAGTCCCGTAAAACATTCCAAGAACTCCAGGCTTCTCCTGTTCTGACCTCAGTCTCTGGAAGCCACCCTCCCCCTGATATTGCTGTGATTCTTGTAAATCGAGAATCTCATTCCCAGAGTCTCCATGTAACAGCAAATTAATGTGTTTGCACTCATGTTCATCAATGCAAGATGGCTGGATGTACACAGACTGGTCTTTTCAGAAGGAGGAAGTCTTCTTTCAAGTTCAGCATGGGCACATTATAAAAACGGTAGACATACTTTAGATTATATCGTTCTTGCCATCTCTGCACCATTGCTTCAAGGCACAAAAATTCCTTCCTCTTCAGGTTCTCACAACACACCTTCTTGGATAAGCTTCAATTTCTTTGAGAAAAAAAAAAAAAAGTTCACAGAAACGTTTTCCTTTGACCTGTGACTCCGCCTTTTCCCTAAGGCCAACTGGCAAGGCCATATCCTCCTCAGCTGTTCAAGTAACGTCCAAGTAATCACAACTACCAAACAACTAGTTATTTGAGCTGATGGAGGTCTCTAGTGGAAAATCAGCAGAACACAAGTTCATCTCTGATCTTCAAGATAAGATCTGTCTGACAGAAAAAAAAAAAAAAAAAAAAGCAAGCAAGCACTTCCCCCTCAACCTGTGAGGCTGAGAACAGACAGAAGAAACTTCTTGCTGAACAATTTGATGAAAAAAAAAATGTTGAAGAACTGTCTTCCTGGGCAGGGTGAAGCCTTTGTGGACATTGGAGCTGAAGTGTGGTTGGGAAGAAGGAACACCCATTGTCATGTTCTTTTTTGGCAAAAATTGGTCAGATAAATATTTCTTTAAAATAAACCCAAGAATTTCTGAGTTTCTTCAAAATAGAGGATAAGTGGCTCTATATTGCTTATCTCAGCTGACATTGATATAAAATAATTTCCCTAGTTGGAAAAAGTAAAAACATAAAAACCCCACTAAATTATATTATGCACATGAGAAATACTATGCAACTGCTAAGGAAATTTACTTAGAAATAGCATACAACCTAAAGCATAACCAGTGTAGACAAACTCACAGACTGTGGCTAAGAGTAACAGTCCCATTTGGGAGTCACTCTGGCAGCATCTTCAGGTGGATGTCCAACCTGCAGGTCCAGGTAGACATCAGAGCAATACAGAGA
>NW_008613048.1:83492-87013 GCF_000691845.1 Merops nubicus | reverse complement strand
TGCTGAACAGGCCAATCTGGGCACATCAGGAGGCAGGGAAGTAAATCTCAAACCACACATGGCTCTGAACTTGATTTTCTTTTTGGTAGATCAGGTTATTTATAAAACTTGCTGATTAATGAGAAACAATTACAGTCTGGCTTATGACTACCAGTCACATATATCCACCTGGGAAATAACTGCTTGCTGATGGTAATTTATAGCATGTTCCATCTCAATATAGACAAAAATTCAAACTGTACAAAGAAGAGTAGGGTCCAGAATATCTGGTAGGTCTGGAGAAGTCTTCAACCAGAATCAGCACAATCCACCACCTCTGGGGACACAGGGAAGAGTGTGCCACTTACCATGTTCAACTCCCAGCTTATCCTGTACTAGATTTCACACACCTTCAAAATGAAAATCAAAATATTTTTTGGTTCATTAAATATTTACTCTGGGCCAGTGTCATTGTTTTATAACAGAAGAGGTTAATGCTGATAAAATTATGGATTTAAAAAATAATAATTTTCTTTCATAATAAAGAAGAATACACAGGTACATAGTTACATCAATTGTTTCATTATAATAGCTTGAGGAAGGTAAGAAATAATTCCCTGTTACATCTACAGCAAATTGTGCAATAAGAAATGGAGTTTGGGGAGAGGAATATTCCTTTTCTTGAGCTCTTCATTCCCTAATGTGTGGTGTTCTTCTTACCCAAGTCAAAGTTATCCAATACCGGGTGTTTTACTCATGCTATGTCCCTGCAATTAATGGGATTGCATAGTTAACAATAGTGGGCAAGAGAGACTTCATCACTCTGCTATCAACAACTTTTTTCCAAGTGCGTTCCTCATACCAAGTTTCTTTCAGTCACAGAAGCTTTAGCCAGTAGCAGAAATTCATCTTGGATCCCAAATTTCACATAGCTATAAAGTATTAAATAGAATCAAGCAAATAATTCACAATGAAAAATTTCTCCCTCCCTAAGTATCTTCCAAGAGGACATACTTTCCTCATTGCTATTCAAACACAGAGCTGAATTATTTGTAATTGTACTACATCATCTTTAAAGAAGTAACTGGAATGGGAAGAGTTGTATGCTGTTGTATGCTGGCCTCTTAAATCATGGGTTTGGATTTCATATTCCAGTCAGAGCAATAAGAAAAAAAAAAAAAAATTCAAATAGGAGGAATTGCATTTATTTCTTTAATAAAGAGAATATTGCCCCCCTTGCTTTGTGTGTCCAAGCACCACTGTGAAGCCCTGCTCTGCAGAGTCCCACAGCCCTCTCCAGCAAGGTGCTATCTCCAAATCCGCTGAGGATGTGCTACCTCCCATCACCTCAGCCATCCTGCCCTCCCAGAGAGGTGGGTGCTCAGCAGCATCAGCCCCAGCAGGAGCAGCTTACAACCAACCATGTGGTAAACTCTGGCCATCCTGGATTTGAAAGGATATGTCTTTTTACTGCTTCAGTGAATACTTTGCAATACAGTCAGAGGTCCTGACATTCCTTGTAAATGAATGTGAAAAGAGACATGAGCCCATCTCAAAGAAATTAATTAAAATTCTGGCTAGACTTTGTAGAAGTGTTAATCCAATATTCCCATCACTTCAAATAAAAGATCATTGTCAAAATATCAAAACTCCATAAAATAATTTAACATGTTCAGCTACTTATGTATCTATAATACAACCTGCACATTAATGTTTTACTCCGAGATTTTCTTCAGGAAAGAGACCTGACTAAAATTTCTTTGAGTTTTAACGAGCTTCGGTTTTATAGATGTTTTGTGGGCCCTGGATAGCCTCTTTTCTGAGATAAAGTGTTACTTTATCTGTCCTCATGCCATCCTGATCAAGACATGATGAAGTGTTACTGCAACAATAAAATCGTTCCTTTGTAAAATGCAGCATTTATAGCTGTTACAAGAGCTAGTTAGAGCTGTTTTGCACTGCTCATTTTGATTATAAGTATGGATTGGTACAATGCCTCATTTATCAGTCTACTGACCTGAAAACCTTGGTTTTATTTAGCAACAGAAAATTGTCAATACCATTCAAAGGAGAAAAAGATACAGAAAAAATATTGTTTGGTATTACCAAACACCTATGTTGAGAAAGCAAGTACTTTTTCAGATAGTAAGTTAGGGCTTTCCTTTAGACCTACAATTGTAAGGAAATCGGACACTGAGAAAGAGTTATCATTACTTTTTTTCAAAGGAATTATTTTTTTCTCCTGGACTGAAACAGCTAGTGACCATTTTCAGAGCAGGAGAAAGCGTATTTAATAGGCCTTGGTTTCTCAAATATAAAAACATTAGAAAAACTGAACATTCTGTGTTCATCTGATGTTTAAAGAAATAAAAGCACTGAAACGTGTCTGCTCTCAACTACAAAGACACATATGAAGCAACCCATTGACCCTGACTTGGTCATAGATCCTCACTGACTTTCCTTCCTCAATGTTGTAATCTTTGCATAGCACTGCTCTTGAAGAATAGCCAGTTAGGAACATTTTTAGGGCTATGACCCATGCTGCCAGCTCCTGGTGTAGCAGTGGGAGGAGTGATTGCCTCCAGAGTCTCACCAACACCCAGCCCAGGATTGCTACCTGCAGACTTCTGCTGATGGAGGAGTTCACACGAGTTAAAATGGGCCCAGCAGTAATTTCTGCTGCTCAGACTGCCCTATCTGATTTTCCTGGTCACTGTGGGAGATAATGGAGCAGTGCAAGTACTGTGCTGCAGACCACCAGTGGTGTATGACAACAAGGGGAAGAAAAGCAGTGAGAAGCCACTGGCAGTGGTGACCCCTTCTGTGGGCATGGCTCTCTAAAGACCATCCGTGATCCCAAAGACCATGCATACTCACCACCTCAGATATTCACTGCCTGCTGCTAAGGTATCTCCAGTGCATGAAATCCACTTCACTTTGGCTGTGGCAGTCTCAGGAACTGAATACGGATGCATGCAGCTTTAATTTTGCCCAGTTCCAACAGTAAAATATATGCATTACTTCTACCCTCACCTGTGTTACATTATCTGCTATTTGTCTCTGTTGTTAAGCACATTTTGACCCATCCGCTAAATCCCTGACTTTGGACACAAAAGTGTTGCTTAGAATACTCATGGAGAAGAAGGAAGGGTTGCACAGAAACCTATCCTGTGGCAAGGGCTTTAGGAGAGACCAACCAGGCAGACCCAGGTGCATGGCAGAGTACCTCAGGAAGAGCTGAATATCTGCCCTAGACTGATTTTAGCAATACTGATTAACATCAGGTGATATCGTGGGTGCAGGAGTTAAGAAACAAAGGAATGTGTTTTGCAGCATATGTTGCAATTTCGAGCTTCACACAGCAGGAGGAGAGAGAAACATCTGGCAATAGCAAATGCCCTGAGGACAAAAACACCATGCATTAATATTACGGGAACTACTCAAGACTGCATTCAGTGTATGTGAAAAACTGGCCAACTGGCAAATTATTTCCTTTTGCTAATCTGATGCAACGAGGTGCCTTGTCTTTTTTAAAAAAGGAG
>NW_008613048.1:81643-83461 GCF_000691845.1 Merops nubicus | reverse complement strand
ACAAAAAAAAAAAAAAAAAAAAAAAAAAAAAAAATTATATGACAAAAAAACAATGTATGTTAGTCCCCAGAAGACAAACTGTGGTAAGCAAGAGTGGTGGTGAGGTCCCAATGGCGCAGCATGGCGAGGACTCATCTGGTCCCATGAGATGGTTCGCTCAGTGTAAACTGGTTTGTGCACTCTGAGGAGAAAACGAGCTCCAGGCCAAACTGGCTTGGGAAGTAGGTCAGCGTGTTTCCACTAAAGTCATATGACTTTCACTCCCTGACATCAGTGCCAGCATTTCATGACCTGTGCCATCCAGGTTACTGCAGGACTGCATTTGATGGCATTGCAGCTCACAAACTTTGTATGCCTGCGTTAGTTTGGTCTCCAGCTTTCATGCAGTTAACAGGAGATGTGCATGTGTGATTAAAGAGTCCATAAAATCTTAAGCAACGGGGGATTTTCTGTTATGAGAGTTCTGTGGAAATCATTAATATAAAAGACAATGCATTAAAGATCTTGTCCTTTCTTCCCCCCTTCCTGTTCTTTAAAGTTGTATGCGGAGATAAATGGAGAAGGCTCCTTTGTACGATGTCTCTGGGTTTCAGTGATTGAAGACACTCTTCTTGCACACTCGCGCTTTTGCCAAGTTCCCAGGGAGGCAAACACACGGTGTCATCACCTCTTTGAAACTGGAGGCAAAGATGTCAGGCAAAGCTTGTCAGGACATCTTCTGAGGTTTTACTGGGAAGCCTTCAGGGTGAAGAAAATTGGAAGTGACCTTTATACAGCATTACTATGCATGCAAGTAGGCTTAGGCAGAGACGAAAGGTTCAGGGAAAGGTTTCTGTTAGGTGTTATTCATATTGCAAGCCAAGTGAAGCAACTTCATTTCCCTAAGAAAGCTCTGACATACAGAGCAGAACAAAAATGTAATTTAGCCAGCAAGAACTGTTGGATGTTATAGCAGAAAGCACTATTAGCATTATGCAAAACTACATAGGATTTTGACTTGCTGCAAGCATGACTGGTTCCTGTTATACTTTACTATCATAAATTAATAACTCACTATAAGAAAATAAAGGAAGGGTGGGCCTGAAGAGCAGGAAAGACTCAATGAGCGCTAATGAGCTGCAGGACTATCTCACCAGGAAAGCTGTGAAAGCTTCTTCCCTTGAACTTTTAAATAGTTTCTGCTGGTATCCCAGAGGAAATCTCTTTACCCACGCCTTGCAATGATTTAAGCAACATTTCTCTTTTTTTTGTTTCACTCTTAAGATAGCTTTATTTTTCTGAGGAGAAAAGTCTATAGGCATAAAGGAAGAGTTGTGTATGCTGATGCTGGTTGTAATTAGGGTTAAAATGGAATTTTATAAAGTTTATTTGACCTCATTTTATTAATTGTATTAGCTATGTGAGAAAGGAAAAAGAAAAAAAAATTTATTTATGTATTCTAATGCCACACTCACAATTTTCGCTTTCTCTCCCTTCCTCATATGCAAGCAAACAAATAAAATGGAAGCAATAAAATAAATGCAATAAATCAAGATCCAGAGCCCGAGTGTAGTGGTTTATTTATACTTTTGTAAAGCACTCTATGGACCACCTTTCAGCAGGCATAGAAACAGTGAAACAGAGGACAGCGCTCATTTGGGTTTTGTTCTGTCATTTTCATAGCAAGGTTAGTGCCACGGCAGAATTCATTAGCTTGATTACTTTCAAGGGAAATTGTGAGGCAGACCTACATTGCAGTTCAGAGCCAGTGCAAATCATGCCTTGTCCTCAATCTTATTTGCAAGAGCTCTGCTCTCTAATTCTCTGTGTCATTTTTCT
>NW_008613048.1:78710-81612 GCF_000691845.1 Merops nubicus | reverse complement strand
CGGCTCGCCATCACCTCGTTGTAGCAGGAGTGCAGCGATCTGCCTGGCAGGGCTGACTCTGAGACCCACCACATGCATCCTGCTCACCCCCAGTAAAGGCACAGAGGCTAGTCCTCTGTCTGCTGTCCCTCCATGCTGAGTAAACACTGACAGTGAAGGCGAGACAGTTTATCAGTGCCCTTTGCCACGCTGCCACCAACAGATTCTCCTTTTAAATGCATATGGCAGGCGTGAACCCCACCTCTGCATTGAGTTGTAGAGGGGTGTGCTGTTTGTAGGGCAGGAAAGGAGACAGAATGCTCCCTTGGGACAGCAGCAAGGTCAGGATAGCAGCAAGGGGATGCAGACTCTTGCTCCAGGAGGGACAGAGATGTCACAAAGGGAAAAGGCAGGTACCCCTCACCAAGTGGGTGCCATGCACAGCACAGCAGTGCTCAGCCAAGAATATAGAGTGAAACCTAATTTTGGCTTGTAAATTATTCCATTATACCAAGCGATAAATTACAAAAGTCCCTGATGACTCTGTGCCTTGAGCCCTAATCAGATACCCATGTTTTTTTTTTTTAATATCAGGCTCAAATGGAGTTTTGCTTTACTGATCAGATTTTTAACATAATCACATTCCTGTATGGGATTCAGGCCCAATGGCATGAAATGAAAACTCATGTCTGCCAGTCTGAAGAAAACATCTCACAGCAACGGGAGATGAACAAATCCCAACACACACTCTTTAATAGGAGACTGAAGGGCATGTTCGCAGTAAATACATTTTTAATGTACTTTTCCCTGCTTCTCTTTGTAAGCTGTTTGTTTTTAAACACCAGCATGTTCAGTAGTTGAATCATGAACCTAGTCATTGGCAGATGCAGTTGGCAAAATGCAGATTTTCTCTCACATTTCTTCTGACTGTGGCACAAAATTATCTCTTCAATGTTGCAAAAAGTCAGCTGAGATCTGAACAGAACATCTCAGTAACACCTAAGCTACAGTTCACGATACCCATGATCATGGTATTTTTTTATTAACTTCATGAAAGAACACAGTAGCAACGTTTGCAGTTTGTGGAAAGAATGAGAAAAATATCTAAGATCATTTTCAAAGTAACTCAGTAGACCTTTTTGTCTTTTCCTTTTTACTCTAGATCACACAACAAAACTCCATGTGTGTTCAATTAATAGCATTCATTTCCATTCAATTTAGATAAATAGGATCCTTTTGACTAGAATTAAGAAAACTAGGTGTTGGGGTTGTCCAAGGACACGTATGTAAACCTAGGCACGTTTAACAAAAAGTGCTTAGTGCTACAGTGTACTTACACACTTCTGTGTTTGCTGTGGTGATTTTTCTCCTTTCTTCCATCCATCACATAACAAAATCTCTATTCACATAAATAATACTCATCTAACCAATAAAATCATGATTTTGTTTTCCGTAATGTGGAAAAAGTTGGGTTTTGCAAAGTTTTAAGCAAGTTGACTTAATTACCAGTTCCTCAAGGGACTAAGGGTTTGATACTTAGCTCAAACATAGAAATAAAGTCTCACATTTTCTTGAGATTATAGTTTACTGAGCTGGCACTCTCATCTATACATACAAAAAGGAAATCCCAATATAAAATTTCTTATGCAGTCATACCAGGTCTAGGTATGTCCCCAAAATTTTATCATCATTGGGAATACTGCAGAATCTCCTTTTCTAGACCTGGTCTTAAGTTTGGACAGGATGGGTAAAATGTTCAAATGACTGGAAGCTACCTTCCAGGTATTTGGAAATGAAAGGTGATACATCTGGGAACTTTCTTACAATCAAAAGCAAACACCCACTCAGTGGATTAAAGGCAAATGAGATGGAGGCAGAAAGCTGTTTGAAACAGGTATTGCTAAGCAGTCCTCGACAGTTTTAAAATACAAATTGCAGAAAAATGACCCATTACCAGGCAATGTTCTAGAAATAAGTAGAAGAATGTGCTAAAAACAAGCAAACAAACCAACAAACAAACCAAACAAAAAGAAAACCAGCCATGATATCACACAACAATAGTGCTATAGGAAGGGAAAAAGTGAGGATCAGGATCAAGGGATCAATCGGAATCAACAGAAGGGACCAAGAAGTTCCATATCAACACGATGTGAATGTAATATCTTGCATTTCTTCCTGCTGCCTCCAAGGAGCCCAAAGTTGGGAGGCAATCAGATGAGAATGGCTCCATTCACACTCAGCAAAGTGAAGGAGAGTTAAAGAGAAAGTAAAAAAGTTCTGACTGACACACAGGATATTTTTTCACGTGTTGTATGGTTAGATTGAGGAGGTACTTCTGACTACAAAAGGATTCTTCTTACAACAAAGCATTTTCATGTATCCAGGCCAGCTCCTACCAAATTAGGAGCAAACATGTGAACTCCACCAAGGTTGCTACAAGTTGCCAGCATCTTTCCACAGATCAAATTTGACCTTGTGCACTTACTGAATCCCTACATTTTCATTCCTCTTGCAAGCATTGCTGATGGGAAAAAAAAAAAAAAAAAACACAAAGAAAAAAAAAGTCTTGGTATGACCATAGAACTGGTCAAAGACAACAGACACAAAACAAATCACACTTATCTCAGTGCAAATTACCTGTTTCATTGTGTCTGTACTGTACAGCCTCCATGCTGACTCATGCCATTACCTCATGGGAAACTCCTCTAAAAAGTGATGAGCAGAACTTCTGCAACATAAATACACGATGTCTTTACTTGTGTCTGACTTTAACACTGCTGTATGTCCTAATGAAACAGCTAGAACTAATTTTTCTGAAATATGCTGGAATACTAACCAGTAGAGAGAAGGCACAAAAGAAACTTGGGGAAAATTGAAGAGGGGAACGTCAAGGAAATAGTTTTTTTTTTTAAATTGTAGGGAA
>NW_008613048.1:67177-78679 GCF_000691845.1 Merops nubicus | reverse complement strand
TAAGTCTGAAAAGGTGACGTTTCTCTTTACATTGTGCAAGTATGCAAGGGGGAATAGAAACTGGGAAATCATTATCCCTTGTCTCTTCTTGTCAGCTTTCCTTAATTCTTTTGCATTAGGAGCCACTGGCCAAAAGAAATTGTCCAAGGGCCAATGACCTGCTAACTCATCCTCTTCTCTGTGACCTACAGATTGAACACCTGAGGTACTTGCACACAGCAGAAGTGCTTGTAGGTACAACAGATTGGATATCTTCTGACAAAATACTTTAGTTGTCAGGAAACAAGGGTTCATCAAAACAGAAACTGCTTGTGGGAAAGGACTAACAT
Organism: Merops nubicus; assembly: GCF_000691845.1. Taxonomy (NCBI): domain Eukaryota; kingdom Metazoa; phylum Chordata; class Aves; order Coraciiformes; family Meropidae; genus Merops; species Merops nubicus. The sequence continues at coordinate 78,350 of NW_008613048.1, read as the reverse complement.
TTAAAGATCTCTCAATTTTTAAAACAAAATCTTCATTAAGAGATTTATATTTATTAAACCAACCTATCTGACATTTCCAAGATGAAATCTTTACCTTCATTTCCAAAGCAATTCCCCATTTGAAATTTGAGTTATTTAAAATGGTTTAAGAACACAAAAGGTCAAAACACCTGTCACTTCAACAAGAACTATTGCAAAAATGTATTTTTAATCAAGGTGCTTTACTCTGCATTCAGCATAAGAAGCATCTCCAGCATCTCAAAGTTCACATAGGGAAAATCCTGAGTTGGTATCTATTCTGTGGTCAGGTGCAGTCAAACTCACACAGACAAGCAAGCCTTGTCCTCATGAGCAAGCCCTGAAGGCCTGGGTTATCAGCACCGTGGGAAATGCTTGTATCACACTGTTGGAATGGAGCAAAATACACACAGCAGGGTGCCTGAAAGTAGCACGCTTGCATAAAATGGAACCTCACCTCTCTCTTAGTAACTCATCTCTTGACATGCTTGCCTATTTATTCTCAGCTTCTAAAAACCATCGTTTTTTCAGGTAAGGGCAGCTAAACAAACTGTGCAGAAATCCCCTGTGGACTTACTGGGGCTAGAGCTTGAGTTTGCTTCACTCTTAATATAAATTCTTGTTCTTTCAGTTTTCCATTAAATGCAATCCTTCCTCTTCTGAGTCAAAGCTGGTGACACCCTTCCAGCTTTATTTCCAGCACAGGTAGAATGAATGACCTTTCTCCCCAGACTGTGGTACACTGCTTTTTCAGTTTTCCCGATGATGATACAGCCAGTGGAAACTATGCAGCTGCAGCTTTGCAGTGCTATAAACACTGGCCTTCAGTAGTAAGTTGTTCTTGTCACAGACACATGCTACTTGCAGCATGAGATCAGTCAGCTGTTCCTGATGGAGCGTGTTACAGTAAGCAGGCATTGGTTTCATCATGCAGGCTCCCCAGCATTTTTTCAGCTGGGAAACAACTGTGAGAACAATGAGGATACATTGCTGACAATGGGTGCAATATCATTTACATTTCTGACAAGCTCTCAACATTGCTTTATTTCAGCTGAGTTCCTGCCTCCATTATGTGACTGCAGTTTGCCTGCTGAGTGATGAAATGCTGGCTCCCTGACAATAGCTGAAGCGGGATACACCCAGTATTGGTTGAACACAAGGTGACTTTCCCAGCCTGTAAAGGCCTGGGAAAAGACATGAATAATGCTGGTGTAAACCACAATATCCAAAAGGTATTGAGTTCTTCCTCACACATATGCAACCAAAATAAATAATGGCCAGGAGGAGGCTACTGCTGTTGCACACAATAGGGACACATAAGCTTGGGTCCCAGGTCCTTGCACATTGCTGGACAAGCTTCCTTAAAGTCCTTGGGATTTTTGTACAGATGGGCAATACCTTTCCACTTCTCAGGCAATGGTTTAGAGAGAAGAATGTGCTTTACTTCTGCCAAAATTCCTGTTGACCTGTGCTGGGAACACATGCATTTGCAAGGTAATGTCATACTTGTCTAGATCATTAAAACAGGTGTAGAAAACATAAAAAGGAGTGGCACTGAGAAATAACTGTGGAAGTTCTCAACTGAAGACCCATCCAGAATATGCCCAACATAGGCTGACATGTCCATCAAGAAAATGAGATTTTCTCATCTCCCCTTTCATGATCCTGCTGTGCACACTCCTGACAAATTTTAATGGAAGATCATGAATAACCAAGCAGAGGAAAACCTCAAAGCAGACATCCCAACTCCAGCATCACAGTACAACTGCTCTCTCACTTGTATGTATAAATTTCCATTGTCTTTTCAAAAGCTGCATGGCTATTTTTGAAGGTATAACATATGCCTTGATACCTACTCCAGAACCCGTTGCATTGTCAGACTGCGTTTGCCACCCCATGCTCCCTGCCTCAGGTTATGTGCCAGCACTGATTTCTCTATATAGCAAACTGACATTAGGACGAGTTTTAATAGTGGGCACAAACCGCCTCTTCACCTGAGCTCCTGGGGAGGTCTTTCAGCTCCAAATTAGTCCTGCACCACAGCAGCCAACCTGAAAACCATGCTCAAGGCAGCTAAATTGCAGCTCATGTGAATTTGCCTGCACAACACAACAGCAATAGCCAAGTAATCATGGCAGCCCCGCTTTTCATCTTGTTGAAATAATAATTTTCAAAATATTGTTTCTTGAAAAAAAGAATTATAGAAATTACCATACCGAGATCTCAAAACCCTTCAATACAGGGGAAAAAAAAAAAGCAAAAATATAATTTTCATAAGAACCAAGGCACCAAATATTTCATATGCTCAGACCGGTCTTCCTGAGACTCCAGGAGATGCTGAGGTATTGATTAAGGTAAAGATTCAATAATCTTATTCACTTTAAAACTGGGCCAAGGAGTACAAGAAGACAAAGGCAGTTCTGTTGTACAACTATACTATACTATATACAGATACTATGCTATCTGCTGTCCAAGCTGCAAGGCTATTTCTTTGTGTGCACAGAACCACACTTGTGTAACTCTCTCACATCCCTAGCAACTACCTTTAACTGACATGCGCAGACAAGTCAGTCTTCTGTAGATCTTGCAGCTCCCCCACCAGAATTTAGATGCAGCGTTGGATACTCCCTGCAACAATCTTATGCAGAGCTGAGTATTGTTTCACAAAGCACTAATGCAGTAATTTGAAAATCAGTGTTTCATTGTAAACTGCTGGAAGACACGTGAATCAAATATAGGTTCAGGGATACAAGTTTTTTCTATGTACCTCTGCCAAAGGCAAAGCTCACCAGTAAAATCATGGGGTTGACTGCAAGTGAAGATTCAGAAGTGGCAGCCAAAAGTTCAGCAGTCCAGACTCCTTCTAGATGAAAGGAAGTCTTGCCTTTGTACAGCGCTTTGTTGAGATAATGTTATGATCATTAGGAAGTATAGAAACATGGTCTAGACATTTCAATCAAAAAAACCCAAACCTGAACAACCCTGCTGCCTTGGAAGTCTTTCAAAATCACTCCTCCATGAAACATAAAGCCTGACGCGAGGGTTTGTTTCCGGGAGCTAAAGCACGTTCTAGGTGTGCACGTGTGACAGGCAGAGCTCGGAGGGTATGGTGCTGCAGCCAGATGATTCTTTGGAGCTCAGGCACTCCCAGGAGGCTGCTGCAAGAGACCTAAATTTGCTCTAACGACAGGGATTTTAGAAGAGGAGTGTTAGTGAAACCTCTGCCTTGTAATAATTTGGCAGTACTGCTCAGTATTAAAAATATTTTCCTGCACATGATCTGGCCACCCATGCCTAAATTTCCCCCCTCCCAGGAGCAGAGGCCAGTCAGGTCTGCATGCAAACCGGGCAAACAGGGAGCTGCTGGGAGGGCAGGAGCAGGAGGAGCTTCCCACCGGGGGACCCTGAGGCAAGGGGTGGCTCAGCCACGGCCTCTGTGAAGCCAAGGACTGTTAAATGGATAGGTTTGAGGAATTTGTTTTGCATGCCATCCTGAATTATGTTGCCTTTTTTCTGCTTAACATTATCAGTTAAGACAACCGATACATGTTTGTGAGTGAGGAAGATTAGCCCTCAAGGCACCAAAAGATTTAATTTTTCTGAATTGTTGAACAATGGCCTAAGACAATGATTTATTACTGATCATATAAATTTGAACCTGAGAGAATGTATATGTATCACAAGCAGAAACACTTTAGAGCCAAAAGGTAAATAATTTATTTTCTTTTGCTTTTTTACTCATACTTTTAAGATATTCATAAACTCTAAGTTATGCGTTTGGAAATTTTATTGGTTTTTTTGTTTTTTTGTCTTTTTTTTCACAATTTTACCTATTCCAACTGCAAATTATATTAAAGGCCAAAAAGAAAAACCCTACACTTAATACAAAGAAATTAGAAATTCAGTGCATTACCACACCTGGATGACTTCTGTAATTGGGATGCTCACTCAAAGAGCAAGGTCTTTTAAAATATTTTGGAGAACCCTTGAAAAATCCTTCAAAACCTTCTAAAATTAGATGGTGAGAGACTTTGCTCTAATCTTGTGTTTCTTTGCTCATCCATCTAGCATTCCCAAAGAAACAGAGTTAGAAATCACAGCACCAAGTTGCAATTAACTCTGATCAGTAAAAGCAGTCCTAACATTGCCACAACGTATGGGAGATTTCTCGTGCCATTTGGTTTTGTTTCTGTTTCTTTCTCAGAGATGGATTTGCCTAGTCTTTTACTATCAGAGAGAAGGTGGAATAAAGCCTCACAGTGGAAGTTTATTGATCTGCCTCTAATTTAAGAAGCTGAGATCTCCTATTCAGATAGGAAGCTTGCTCTTCCAGAAAAGGTTCATTTAGTAAGAGGTTTCTGATATCGTCTAAAGCAAGAAATGACAAGATGTAGATTACGAAGAAGAGGTTGATTTCAAATGTATTTCTTACTGTGGGATGATGCATGTTATTTTTGTCTCCAAGAGCAAACTTTGTGAATAATTCCACTAAGTCACTGTGCTTTGCAACTCCTACATGATAATAAAAAAATAGTCTCATTTGTGTTATTTATTTTTATGCAGACCAGGAGTATGCTGTACAGAAGCACTTACGTACTTTCCGGTGCTTCACTTGCAAAGCTGCATTCTTCTGATTACATGCATTCCCCTAAGTTAGTAATGCTCATCAGAGCTGTGTTGTTTATGGCTTCTGATTAGCAAAACTCGACTCAGGACAATTGCATTCTTTGAATATGAAAATGGATTCTTTCATCGTAGCAGAGGGATTCATCTGCACAAATGCCATTGATGTGATGCTGCTTTTTCATTAATAAGCAAATTAAAGTTACAACCCACGCAAATTCCAAGAGCATGTTATCTGAACACGGTAAACTCTGATGAGTAGGACTCAGTTCATGGTACAGTGAAAATGTACGATGCAGAAAATCATTTAACTTGTCTGAAAAGCTAGCTACAACTAAAAGTCTTTGTTCATGGCAAATACCTTTTCAATAGACTGCATTTGGTAGAAAGAAAAAACTGCTGATGACAGAAGTGCAACGCAGGATGGGAAAAATATGCAGGTAAGGAGACTTCTGGTCTCACAGTGCAGCAAGCAGAAGTATATCAGTTCATACTCTCTTCTGAGCAACATGAGCATGCAGTGTGATAATGAGAGAAGGCAAAAAGTTCACAGAGGCTCCAAATAAAGATTTAAGTCAGATTCTTCAAAGTCGCATGTAGCTGACTTGCAGTGCTGCCTACTAGCCTCGGGAGGCCCTTGATCTGCTCAGACTTACAGCCCACAAACTGGTTTTCTGCAGAGTAACTGAAGTTGGTGGTAATGATGCTGCTGTGGCTGGCAAAAGGGGGCTCTGGGAAAATGAACAAGTGAGCAGCTTGGTAGAGCTGCGAAAACAGCTAGGGAAATTAATAGATGTGCCTTGGGAGAGGACAAATTTTGTCAGAGCTTCTAAGAGAAAAGCTTGGGAAGGTAGTAACACCAATTCTGTTGAGGGAGTATGAGAAACAGAGTGGAGAGGCAGGGATAAGCAGTAGGAAGATGAATAGCAGCAATAATCAAAAGACAATGTCAGACTTGTGTAACAAACCAAGGAAGCAAACAGAAGTGCCAACAGCCTGATAAATCATCTGGAGGAGACAATTAACATGAAAGTCATCCCATGAGAGCCAGGAGCTGTGGTTTAGAGATCAAGACATAAGCCTTTTTCTTCAGGTCATACTGAAAACTTCTGATACTGATGGGGTTTGCCTAGGTTTCTCATAGCTCACAGATGACAATTTTATCCACTTCTGTAATACATATGAATTGTAGGAACTATCCAAAAATTGCTTAGAAGCCATACGAAATCACAGCCCTTACTTAACCCAATCTAGGCTCTAAAAATGTAAAGTCATACAAATCGTTATATAAAACAATATACAAAATACAAAGTTCACCTGAAGAATTCGTAATGATCTGAGGGTACATGAGCTTCTCTTCTCGCCCCTTCATTCTTCCACAGGTGCTGATAGCTGATGGGGCACAAGAGCATGGTTTACCTCCACTTCTTTAGCCTGATATACCATGGCAGGGACCTGGAGAGAAGATGACCCACAACTCCCTCAAAGATGACCCACAACTCTCTCATGCACAACCGGCCTTAGTTGCAACCCTGCACTCAGTGACCCAACAAATGCAGTAAACTAATCACAGAAAAAGAGTGAATCTGAAAGGACTAAACTCACCTCTCTCAAGCAGGGAGACACAAATCAGCCATCTGCCCCTGCCACAGAGACTCAATCTTGGTCTCACCTCTCTCAGAAGGACCGTATTTTACAGGAGCTTTCTCTCTCCAGAGCAAAACTATTCCCTATTCTACCCAGTGACAGCAAATCCCTGGTGCCTTTTGAGACTGAGAGTCATTAGGGAGCCCTGTCACTCTGCAGGCAGCATGGTGGCACCAACAGGTCCCTCTACCCATGGATTTCTGCTGCCCAGGGAGAGCACATCGGTATGCATATACATGCATAGTGTTCCTCCTCCCATACACTTAGGGTGTGATTCTGCACAGCCTCTGAACCTGGCAAAGTTACTTAGTCCAGTGCAAAGTTTGAAGACCCCCATGTCAGAAAGAGAAACTCTCAGCAAAGTCACAGTTCTTTTCATCCTACTGTAAATGGTGGTGCAGAGTACATAGCCACGGCAAGTTCACGTTGTCCCCTTACTGAGACAACTTTAACTTTCTGCAAAGCATAGCTTGTTCCAGACATGTCTGGTGCTTTCCTTGGTCCCTGATATTATAGAGCTAAACCATGCTTCGATCCAAAGACGCTACAATAGACAGTACTGAGTAGGTATGAAGGAGATACAAGGCAGGTTCCATTTAGAGACAGACTATGAAAAATCAGGCTTTTCCAGGTTTGTTAGAGATATTTGCAGTGAGACACCTGTCAAGGACAATGAGAAAGCAACTGATTTTCTAGTATTGCATCACCACAGCTTTTGATTTCATGTCATCCAGAAGTGTAAAGGCTGGATTTGCCAGGCAAATACAAACACTGCTTTGAGGAAAGCTGCCCTTCCTTTCCGGCTCCAAAATTACCTCTCCAGTGATATGAAATGCAAATATTTCTAATTTACCGGCAACAAAAATCTTTGCTATTGTCTTAATAGCTATATTTTTCTCTTCAAATATCTGTTGTGAAAGCAATACCTTCTCATCCTTATATGTGCATAGTTTGAGATAGAGTAATAGAAGAGTTTCACTGTCTCTTCTCTTATAATTTTCTAGTTTTGTCACTCACAGCAGCAGGATGAGGAACATTTAATATGCAAATTAATGAAGTGGCAATGTGAGTAATTTTACACTTTCATATTTGTGACATATAAAGTGCAAACTGGATATTAGCTGGTGATCATCATCTGGTGAGTCAGCTCCTCTGAGCACAAGAAGAATTGAGACCATGTTCAACACTGGAATTTCTATCATTATTAAAATACAAATATTTGTTCAGAAACCCTTAAGATTAATTGGCATGAAGATTGCATTAGATAAAAAATGAGCCATAAGGATGGAATACTGAGAGAATAAGGATGCTGGTTGTTTTTTCCACTATCAGGGCTGGATTTAAAAATTATTCATATACTTGGCCTTGAGACATCATTTCATCTACCCCATCACAGTGACAGTGATGGTAGCCAGCAGTGGGTGCTTAGGAACATGACAAATAGGGCAAGGAGCGTATGACGTTTCTGCTGCTATATCTTCTCAACTTCTCTCAGTGATTTAGGGCTTTGTCAAGCTGGAAGTTGTGCCAACAGTAGACTATTGTCGGTGAAGCTGCTCAGTCTCTTCTTCAATCCATTTATACTTTTAAACAAATCCATTACAACAGACACCTTAATTTTCTTATATACTTTTTGAAGAGGTAGTTTCCTTTTCTTTTATAACTTTTTACCTGACCCTACCAATGTCTTGCATTGTGAAAAATTATGCTCTGCTCACCTTCCCTGTGCCATTTATGATTTTGACATTGCTATCAGATCCCCCACAGTCATGTGTATGTCACCTGTTATTATCTGAAACAGAGTCCCACTTTATTCCTACTTGAAAGAAGTAATTCCATATATGTTCAGCTTTTACAATCTTCTCAACCTATCTTCTATTGTTAGTTCTGCTTTTCTACAGCAGGGTGACCAAGTTTACATGCATTATTGAAGGCATAGATAAACCACGGCTTTGCAGTAGCACACTGCAACACCTTTTTTGTTTGTTTTTTTAAAATTTTTCCTATTACTTCATACTTCCGGAATTAAATTTAATCTGCCCTTTTATAATGCTGCTGTTCAATGCTCTAAAATCTTTCTTCAACCCTGTGCCATCAGCTTTTGATTGGATTTTCCCAATAACTATCTGTAATATACAAACTTTTGTGAACTCACAGCTTATCCCATTACCAGATCATTCACAACAGGCTGATCAGCATATGTTACTATTAGAGACACTTGAGATGGATCTTCATTCTTTGAATGCTGGCAATCTCCTTTACTGTAAAAGATGACTCTTTGTCATTACTATTTCTTTTTTACCGGTATATCGGCTGCTTTTCCACAGAATAAGCTGTCTTTTGCTGTAAGAACTTGAGTTCATTATTCTTCAATAAAGAACCACGTCAAAGCCTTTTATATATTCAGATTAATTTTTTGGATCTACATATGGGCAAACTTTCTGCCCCCTCAAATAATTCTAGTAGGTTTGTGAAGCATGACCTGCAAAAAACATGCTTTTAACTCCAAAAGGATGTCATACATATACATGGTAAATGTTTGGTCTACTATTTTATTATGTTTAATATTCAGTTATACAATTTATTACAGTCATTATACATTTGTAGGGTACAGAGGTCCAGCTTTTTGGTCTCTGTCTTCAATGATATTTCGCCACATCCTTTTTTAAAGAGTAGCACCATGATATTCATCTTCTATGCTTATTGAACTGTATTTAAGTAACACCAACATTTATATCAAAGTCCTTTTATAATTGTTATATGAATACCATTTGATCCCAGCAATTATTTTGCTATTGATTTTACCAATGTCTTCTAAAACTTTTCTTTTTTAAATTTACTTCCAGATTGACAATGAGAACTCTAGATTCTCTCTTCCTGTTGTAATATATTGGGAGGCAAGTGCCCTTCTCCATGGTCAATATCATATGAAACAATTAGTCTGGCTTTTCTGTAGTGATTGTTTCTCCTGAGTGTTTCTTTTGACCTTGGTTATCTATGGCTTAAAAAAAAACTGACTTTGTTCTCCCTCTAACTAAAAATTTAGAAAACCTTAATGCCATCTTACTTGTAGCTTAAAACAGGTTGTGTATATAGCTTGAAAGTCAAGATTCCTTCTTCTTTTCCAAAACAATACTTGAAATTTTACAGTGTCACTGTGTTTTCTGCACTTGTCTGGCTCCCTTCCATTCTGTGGTTACTATTACCATCTTAGCTACTGAATGATGCCATAAAGCAGATCCTAAAATCATGTTATTTAGATTTGGAATTTCAGTTTGTAGGGATTGTACTGTGCATTTTGTACAGTTAGTCTTGTACCATGTATTATACTGTCATAGTATTTGCCTTATTGTTCATATTTCTTCCAGCAAGATTGTGAAATGCTTATTCTAATTCATATTTCTTGGTTTTTAGATATTGGTATTTGTCCCAGATCTCTAGAGGTCTTTAGCATCTCTAGAGATCTGTGGACATGTACAAATCTGCATGTTCTACATATTTGCATTATGGAGTCCAAGCTCTTTTTGCTGTAGCAAAGATCAATATGACTTAAAGGATGAGATAGTTCTGTATCAAGGCTAACTTATTTAAAACAGGTATGTTAAGTGTGTTAACCACACCACACATCAAAGAAGTAATGATTAAATGTTATAGGGTAATTCCTTCTCAGACAAATTATCACAAGATATCTCACTGCAGCATCACTGAGCTGTGAGTAAAAGTGTCCATAAGTAAAGCATCAAACTCTCATTATTACTGACTTCATTATTGAAGCTTGTCATACAAAAATATGCAGATGTTTTAAATGGAGATTAAATGATATTCAGATTATAGTAACCAAAAGCAATCATCTTAATATTGCTAGGTTTATATATGTTCTCAAGATTAGAATGGAAATTTTTAATGTACTTTTCATCTTTTTATTTGTTTTAATTCCTTGCCAAATCTTTTTATTTCATCATTCATGCACAGCACATCATCATTATAGTCAGGCTGTGCAAGAGTACAGGGCTAATTTTCTTCTTCAAAAAAATATGGAGCACTCATGAAACATACGGCTACTGTTGTGATTTTCTTGGGTAACAGTGTGAAAAATAATATTTTTTTTCTGAACTTTAGTATACAGGATCCCGAAATATGTATTTCAAAACAGAGAAACAAATTACCATGAAATCAAAGACTGTACCAAGGCATAAAGAGAAGGTAGCAGATGTGACTGGTCATTCAGTGCTAAGACATGTGCACTGTCATGGGGTGGTTAGCTGCACATTCTTTGCACAGCATGGCTGGCTTATCATTTTGAGCAATTGGCCTGAATCTAAGCAGACCTTCTCCTCTCAAAAGGTAGTTAATAGAGGCCTAAGAATGTCTCGATATCTTCATTTTCACAACATCTTACATCTTCCCTGTTGTTGCACAGAACTAAACTTCAACCATGAGATGCTTGAGCTGGTGGCCTTTATGGTCTGTGTAATTACACTGCCAGGCATGGCCTTGGGGTCTGCCTGTGACAGCCGCAATATTTCCATTAAAAACAGGCCATGCCCTTTGAACCATTACTCAAACAAGGTCCTTAGCGCAACGGTTACCACCACTACACAGAGTGGGTCCCCTGGGTGGGTGGACAGCCCTGCATTCCTTCTTCCACAAGCATATAGCTGCTCATTTAGATGATGTCCATGCATTGTGTTTAAGCCTCATTTTAATCCCCTTGCCATTCTTGATGCCAAAGGAACTTGAAGGCAGTCTCTGAGGTGTTTAGCATGAATTGCAGACAGAAAGACACAAAACTACGCAGAGGTAGCTCTGCCTAGAAAGGCAGCCAGCATTATCTCTCCCTTTACATCCCTACCTCCACAAATGCATGAGGAGTGCTGTTTAACTA